>NC_092858.1:85704613-85723877 GCF_032062135.1 Pyxicephalus adspersus | reverse complement strand
ATATATATATATATATATATACCTTACTTTATGTACAAAAGCAATATGAAGCTTTTAAACAAATGAGCATTATTAAATGTTACTGGAATCTGAAGTTATAGCTAAGCAACTGTCAACTGCAGTTTTACCGCCAAATGATCCAATGAGGTTATCTTTTTGGACAAAGAGATGGCAGGGCTTATCTATAGGGCTCCAATAACAAGGATAAACTATATTGAAGGTCCCTATTTTCATCCTAATGGCAGTGTTAGGGGTGTCTGTAAAGAACATAAACAGGGACTTATGACTGCTGATACCTTTAAAATAGGCAAATTAATTAGTATTATAATTGTGTGTCATTAATGTTTAAAAATTTAATCTTTATACCTTTTTTATATATAATTTATTGTGGTTACAACAGGAGCAACACAAAACTTGATAACATAAGAAAGAAAGAAAACTGAGAACATAAAGTTTGCAAACAGTTTGTGGTTAATCTTTATAGCTTTTTAATCTGTGAAAAATAAAATGAAATATATTATTTATTTAGCCATGTTGTGACATTTCCCCTGCATTATTCTATGCAAGGATATGATAAAATCCATAGATAATATAGTGTAAATATATTTGTAATAAATGCCATCAAACTATTTTTCTACATTAGACACAAGTTACATGTTACAAAATGATCTGACAGGCAAAACCTCATTCCTTCTGTCAAGTATACAAATACATAAATTGCATGAGCTATAAAAATCAGCACTGGAGCTGATTTACTAAAGAAATATATGATTTATCCCCCTGAAAAGGCTATTTCTCTTAGCTTACTAATTGTGGTAAAAGAATCACTTTGCAAACAATAGCCAATCAAGTACAAGGAAATTAAAAAAACAGGAATTTTGTGTGCCTAGGATTGGATGGCTGAAGCCAGCATGGCTTTAGCTCATGTACTAAGCTAAGTGAAGTATTGATTGCAATGGTTAAGTAAGACTATATACAGCCCATATTCCTTTTGCAAATCAATCCCATCATGGGCAACTTTTTGATCTAACACTTTACATATATACTGATAGACCATTGACAGGTGGTTTGTGGTGTGAGTACCTAATACATAGAAAATGTGTACTTGGCAAAACAAATATTTCTACCATAATATCAAAATGAGCACAGCTGCATTCTTCTAAGTAAACTCTTTGCTTTAGACAAACTTGCTCAGGAGCAGAATTCAATCACTTAACCTTTGACCATTGTCTAACATTGATAGAACCAATACAGGTCTGCATGGAATGGATGAAGTTTGGTGACTTCTATAATCTCAGTGCTCTTACTCTAGCCATTGGTTGTATTCGGTCAGAAAAAATAGGCTGCACTTCTAAAGATCGCTGAATTTAAATTTATCCTGGAAGAGTTTGAATTTTGGCATGGCAACTGATCTAATCAATTTTAGCTAATAATATAAACACATGCAAATTGTTTAAAGTGGCTGTAAATTCCAACTAAATGCCATTGAAGTAATGTGTATCATAAATAATAGTTTTTTTTAATAAAATACTTGTTAATAAATGTTTTTATCTTTTATTTCATGTCAGTGGTACTGATTGCCTGCAGCATCTTTGCAAGTAGTTATCTGAGAGGATATTGGCAAATGTAGTATGAATATTGCATTGAATCTTGTTTTAATATTTTTTTTATGTGACTGTGAAAGGTTTTTCGTTTGGGAAGGATTAGGACCAGTATCAAGGTTTTATTGCTGTGTTCCCACTCGATAAATTCTTCCTCCCTTTTTGACATGGTGACCAGAAATTGATAGGAAATCCAATATTTTAGAGAGGTGAGGGTAAAACCTCCAATAGGGAGGCCATTTCAAATTATTATCTGCTCTACCTGGGTTCTGGCAGCTCCCAAGTTTTCTGATTTATATTGAAGTCAAATATCTAATAGAGGCTACATAAGTTGATTGACTTTTGTTGATTATCTGTCAGTGGAACAATCTAATAAAAAAACCAACTGCTATTTTTTTAAAATTTTGTAATAACTTATTTTTTAACCTCCTGGGCGCTGCTGTAGCCCTCATGATGTCTTCCTATACTGTGTACAAATGTACCCTGTAAATTCCATCCCTGGGCCTGATAGCCAGCTGGCTCAATAGAGGATTGCAGAGTTTATCCAATTGGTGGCTAAAGATAGCTGTGAGTGTGGATTGTTGATTCTTCTGACCAGTGGCTGCTAGAAAGCAGTTAATTCCAATATTATTACAGGGGTTTTAATTTTTTAATTATCATACACTAATGTCAGTGCTCAGTTACAATGTAACCGTTGGTTTAATTGATCCATATCTACTTTCAACGGAGACACCTTATTCTCCAGCACCCACTTCTCCAACCTCATATATCACTATTTAGGAGGACCGATAGAAGACATCCTGCTATATATCCCTAAAGTCCTTTCTACTTCAGGTGACGCCATAATCAAGAACCGAGTATTAGCTGGGCCAGGGAGCTGTCCTGTCTTTGAGTTTGTGTCCTGCTATTGCTAGAGCCGATGGTAAATGTCTTAACTTTGAATGGTTTGCTGGAGCTCCAATTTAGCAGCACTTCGCCCCACCAAGCTTCAGGCACATCCCCAGCTATTTGTGTTTTACTTTGCTGTACAACACCAAGGTCTTTCTTTGTGTCACAGACTTTTTTTAACTTTATTATTATGGTTAGTCCTCTAGGAGTAAAGAAGGGATTTGGGTCTTGTTGTAGCAGCTGAATATGGCTTAGGCATACATAATACCTTATCAGAGTTGCAGCAGTTTAATTGGTATATTATTGCTGAACTAGCAACACTGGAGAGTAGGCTCAGAACTAAAGCTACAACATGTACTAGATATTGTCCATTGTCATTTTAGTTCTTTATGAAGTGAAAGATTTGCATAATGTGATATACCAAAGGTTCATTTCTGCTTCTAATTAAACTTGTGAATGTCCTTTTCTGTTTTTAGCCTTCCATTGTTAGTGGTCAAGGGTATAAATTGCTAATTAAATAAAAGGCTTATTTTGAGTTGACTTACAGGTAGGCCTGCAAATGAATGAAATACAAGACCTTCACATTGTACACCACAGTATCAAATGTGGAATGCCGTTTTAGAGTGGGTTGTTTGTATTATAAAAGAATAGGCTGATTTTTTATTAAATTATTAAATCAAGAGTATTGTGGATTGCGGTGTAATCATCGTATTACTGTTTGACATTTGCTTGCAAAAAACTGCTAAAGGAATAGGGAAATGAACAGTAATCCTTACATGCTCCTATTTATTTGCTGAAGCCAATTAAAGTAGATGGATTCAATGCATAAGAAAATTTTCATATATTTAACGTTTACCCATAAAGGATAGTCTGCAGCATACCAACTATACTGCCAGCATAAATGGAGTAAACCTATTTTTTACACTATGTAAAAGTGTACATTTTCTATCATGTGGTGTGAAAGTTTATATGTGTAGAATGATCTTCAGGGTTTGCTGATTTATATGGTAACAGTATTTCTTAAATCAATTTATTACATAGGCAGGTAAATTAGTGAAGAAGAAAAAGAAGAATAGTACTCCTCTCAGTTGGGTTAATGGCCTGTCCCTATTCAATCAAGTTGATAATAAAAAAACAGGTAAAGTGGGGCTTTTTATGGTGTAAGAATAATTACCGTATTTTTTGCCGTATAAGACGCACGGTACATTTTACTTCAAATTTGCAAAGCATTCAGTATACAACAATACAGAGAACAAAGTAAAAAGGGTATAAATGATGGTAGTATACAAATTGTTGTTCCTTTGGCCAGAATGTTCACAGTCTTACAAAAGGATCACATGCTATACGGTTGTCTCCTATTCTGATGCGTTTCATCGTTTGGCTTTCTAAGGGGACTTACAGAGACCTTTAATTAGTAGAGGATCACCACTAATGATTGTTGTTTTGAGCACAAATGAGGCAATAAGGGCTAAGGATGCTCAGTCACAGAAGCGCATAGGATATGCTGGAGTTGCCAGGTATTATTGATCAAACACTTAGTTTTGGTGCTGTTTGGGAAGCAACTTCCTGTCCCACTTTACCTGTTTTTTATTATCTACATAGGCAGGTAGAGTACAGTCTGCAAACATTCTTCAAACTATATAATCTTTTGATTAAAGGTAAAACTTTTTCACTTTATTTTTGTATAAATGGAATGTAAGTGGTTCAAACCTTTGTTAAGTTTTTCTGTTTTTGCTGTCTGTGCCCTTGCTAGGGAAGTTTACTGTCTTTATTGGTTCTGGTGACCATTTTTCTCTAGTATGGAAAATGATGACAAATCAAGATTTTTGAGCTGTTCCTTTATCTTTCATAATCTGTGTTTGGGACAAGAAGTGAAGAGAAATGTCCCTTCCAAAACAGACAGCAAAATATATCACCATGTGTATCAAGCATGACAAAATGGATTGCAAATGATGATAAGCTGACCATATAGTGTTATGAATGTGGCGATTTGTATTTGAATTAGGGTTTTGTTAGTGAAGTTTTTTTGATGCTGTAAGAACTTGCACTAACATTTTACTCAGGAAAATTGAAATCATACCAATTCTGAGTTGGCTTTTTGTCATACAGTTTTCAAATACTGCACCAGATACACTCACAAAGAACCACTAACACAATACATCAATCTAAGCCAAAAGGCCAAAAGGCTGGTTGGAATGTATCAAATCCATGTGTCCTGTGGGATTATATTTTGCTTGTAATTTTTTGATGGCTAGTAAGGTCCTATTTAATGTACAGCACTGCGTAATATGTTGGCGCTAAATATATATATAATAATAAGTTTAAAAAAAAAAAAAGAAAAGAGGTGCGGTTTGTAAATACAACTTAGCTTGTGCTGTGAGGGCGGTGCATTTACTGTTTGCAGCTTTAAATAATATTGAAATAATCCAAAATAAAAAGAAATTACAGCTACAAAGGAAATGTCCTGCTGGTAAATTATAGCTGCCTATTTGCGTTATCTTTTCTTCTCTTTCTTTCTCTCTAAATGGGAGCTTATTTATAATGACATTTAATGTGCAGATGTGGTTTGCAAGTAAACCATATCTCAATTAACTCAGCTGGGTCTAATAGCTGACACTATAACCTTTATATGATATTTTCCTTTTGTGATTCTAGGTGAGAAGACTGTCATTCTAGTTAGACGATAAAACTTTCAGAAAGACAGCATAGTAAGCAGAAAAGGGGTAGCCAGAGAAGTGACTTTACCTGAAACAATGCATTGGTCACATATGAAATGTGACAAATACCTGGGAGTTCATAATGTAACTGAACGGTATTCTTCCAGCTTTATGACAGATCTGTGAAATTACATTTTTGATAAAGGACTTTATGATCCAAAGCAGAGCACATTTCCCTTTTTTTTTTTTACAAAGCGTTTCTCTCATTTTTTCCTGTCTGCTGCTTATGCATGTCTTAGATCTGTGTTGTTGCTGCAGCAGTAATTGGCGGAGGAACAGATGGCGAATGTTAAGCCTCTGTCGTTGTTAAAGAAGCAGAGCTGCATTTTTAAGAAGGTTCAAATAGGAACTCAAGATAATACCAAAAACCTTTCACTCTATATACCTTCATTATTAAATCTGAACATTTTAAGCTTTCATGTTTATCTGTATACAATATTAACACAAAATTAGAAACAGAAGTGTCATATTTGAATGTATTTGTTTTTATATTTTTTGTTAGTGTGATGCAAAATGTTTTTGTACTGTGACTATGCTCAAGACTACATATACATGCTGCATACACATGCTGTTTTCAGACATGTGTTTTACAAGGTTGTTCACTTCAGAATATCAGTCAATTTGTACATAGTGAAACATGGCTAGATGCATCAGCCAGTATTTATATTTTGATAGTGATGCTTAATGTAAACTTTTTTCTGTCGCCTTGGTGAAAGTGAAAAGCAACTAAAATGTAATTTTAATTTAGGCTAGGCCACTAAACCTTCAATTTGCTTACTAGAGGTTACTTGACTCTCTTACTGTGTTTTGCACTTACTTGTAGGATATAAGGATGGCCGTAAACATTCTTATGCTGTCTCAATAGGAAGCTTAGGTGAAAAGGATACCATTTATACATACCCCTAGGAGATAGTAATGAGCACTTCCAAAAT
This sequence comes from Pyxicephalus adspersus, assembly GCF_032062135.1. NCBI lineage: Eukaryota > Metazoa > Chordata > Amphibia > Anura > Pyxicephalidae > Pyxicephalus > Pyxicephalus adspersus. The sequence goes on along the minus strand of NC_092858.1, from coordinate 85,717,739 downwards.
AGATGGTGTTTGCTGATGTGGCCTAGCTATTTCTTTTCTTAGAAGAGGAGGAAGGAAATTATGATGCATGTACTGCAACAGTTTTTTGTGCAAGTTAAAAAGTAAATTACAATCTGAACCTGGCTCTTCTAGGTAGAAACATGCCTCCTATATCTAGCCTAAAAACAGACTGTTAGGGAGTGGTGACATCACCACAGTGGTGACAGAAATTGGATGCTGGACTGCAGCACCATGGCAAGGGAGCAAGTTGCATATTCAAATGTGCTTGCTTTTTTGCTGGCTGTGGAGGAGCAAGGATCTGAATTGGGGTGCAGGTAAGGTGAATACATAGGACAAATGTCCTTCATAGAGACCCTGTTGCTTTGCCATGCATGCAAGGTGACTGTTTCTTTGCAAAAAATCAACCATTCTCTGTTGTTAAAGCCCATGTCCAACCCACTTAAAGTAGAAATAATGTATCTTTAGTAACAAGTCCTGAAATGCACTTTTCTTCTTCCTGCTAACTGACTTTTCTGAAAGTGTAAACCAAGCAGGACTTTTACAGTCTTGGCATAAATCTGTGTTGGGGACAAAGTAACTTATGTGAGTATACACAGGGGTACCTCATACCAACCTTGGCTGGATGGGTGAATATTCCAAACCTAGAAGAAGTCTGAAGATGGAAGCTTCTGTGTTGGAGGGGAGTGGAGACAGCACAGCACTAAAAAGTTTTCTTTTGGCCTCTAAATGTGCCATAATGTAAAAATATGTGCTGCATACTAGCACATTAAGCATACTGGGGGCTAAAACCATGCAGTTCTGGTGGTTTAATTTGCCTTTAAACTTACCCTTTTCACAACCTTTTGGATACCCTTGTAGTTTGGTGTGTTTTAAAGTGTCTCTACTACTGTGCGTGCTCTGAATGGTCATTTAAAGTTGGACATCATGGAGGTCTTGAACAGACTTTATAATAACTATTTGCTTTTTTTTCCATCTACAGTATATACATAGTGTAAGTAGATGGTCAGTATAGGCTGTTTTGAAAGTAATCCTCATTTGAAGTGAAAACAACATCCATTTTTGATAATAAACTGACAAGAAATGGCTGGATCCATCCATTATTTTATCTCCCCAAATGATCATTTAGATTTGGCCAGAAGAACAGGATGTTAAATGAGATAAGTCATAATGGTCATGTCAATGGTATAGATCTTCTGGTTGAGCCTGTTTGTCCAGAAGCTCAATTAGGTTTCTTTCTGTTATTTTCAGGTTACCTGTTAAATCGCTCTGTTTGCATAATATTGTATTAGAAAGCTACCTTTCTAATTTACCTACGCATATATAGAAATTTGATAATATCAAAGTGACTAGAGGAATCATCTGAAGTGTAAAAAGAAAACTTGATAGACAGAGAAATATTCACTTGGTAATACCTAGAAATACCTCTGACATAAAATAAATATGCACTTGGTATTAATATGGAGGTGAACGAAATATGGTAAATGGTATTAGTACAAGTGTTTACAAAATTAAGACATGATCTGACAGCTAAACTAAATGATTTCAATTCTTTTTGCGAATAATTGTATTTCCAGAATATGAGTTTGATGTATTTCAAATAAGAGACTTGTCAACAAGCAGTTAAATGATTTCATAGCCTGAGACTGGAATCCCTTATGTAGTTTAGCCCTAAAAATAGATGTGTGCTTGCCAGTATTTGCTGGAGACATGTGTTCATTAATTAATTCATTATTACATGGGTTAAAGCTGCCACTGAACATTATGCCTCAAAGTAATGTGTTAATTGTTGTTGTATCTATTTAGAATAACGAAATGATATGTTACTCTAGCATATCTGTTCACTGTCTATAAGGTGGAAAATCTTTACTCAGATTATTTCTCATATCCTTATATTCACAAAATGCCTGTGATCTAATATTTGCCAGGTTTACACAGTAACTTTGTATCATGTGTGTTGAAAAGAACAAAATGAACAAGAAATTTGGTCTCTAGGGTATGTAATTTTTTACCTGTTTTTGTTTACTCTTGATTGCCAACTTTCAGCCTGTGCAAATTTGTTGGAATTGTGTGCTCATTCAAAGTTCATTCAATTCTAATAATTACAATAGTCTATAGATTGGGATTTTTGGATATAAATCCTATAGCATCCAATAGCAATTCTTTTGGGGACTTTAATCAAGTTTTACAGCTGGATTCACACCATTGCATTTTGTTTTATGTAACACATTAAAATACATGTGAGGTAATGAATTTCATGATCAACGCATCATGATGTATGTCAACCCAGCATGATGATATACCTTGACATTCAATACAAAGTGCATTGCAACACACAACACATGGGTTGATGCATGATGGCATGCCTTTCTTAACATTTTACTGGATTTTAATGTAAAATTAAATAAACTTTGAGTATTTCAGAACGTTGCTGTTATTTAAACAATATTTCTATGTGTACTGTTATTGTTTACTTAATTTGAAAATTTCAATAAAAACTTTGAAACAAAATAGAAAAACAATATTTCTAGTTGCAACGGGCTCATGGGCTTCCTTACTCGGTTAGTAAATACCCTTCAGAGACAGGTGCAAAAGTCAAAGAGATCTGCCGCAATTTCAAAAGATTCCATCTTAGTTTTCCAAAGAGGATCTCAAGAGAGAAAAGACACAACAACAAAAAAAGAAATTCTCTGCACAGGAATATTCCTTCTTATCTGTAAAGAGAAATCACATAAAAGAATCGTCACTTGTCTTGGCTGTTTCACTTTGTTGACTGATTTTTATGCTTGCTATCTCTATGCACTTTCAAAGAGTAAATCAGACACTTCGTGGAACAGTTTGACAATGGTATACTAATGTGGTATGCACACCAGACAAAGGACATTGGAAATGTAACAAAGGCAATAGTAAAATCATTTTCTGATTTTTTTTCTCCAGGTTGTTGGTAGCATTACTGCGTGTCTTTTCAGGTGCTACAGATGCAGTGTCAAAAGCCAGTTTGCAGCCCCAACCACATCCAATGACTTCAATTGGAATCACTTGCCACCACTTCTGCAAAGTGTTTGCAAGCTGTAACTCAATGTTAGGATTTTTACCATCTAGTAATAGTACTGTGCACTTGCCAGTAAGTATAACAGTATATACTGTCAGCTGCCCCTTAGATTTTCACTGCAGAAATGCTGACAGTATTATCATATCATTATAGGTCACTGGAGCAGTATTTCCATCTTGCTTATTTGTCTGTACTGAAGGAACTCGATTTCATATGTTGAGTTACATTTTATGATATTTAAATGTCTGTATCTCACTGCTTCATTATACATCTTCCCTATAATTGCAGATACTGTGCTAGTTAAATTTTATCATAATGTATTTCTTATTTATCTTACCCTGACAGTATTCACTTCCTCTTCAGGGGTAACAATGCTGCAAGATGGATGAATAATTTACTGTAGCACAGTCACTCTCTTCTCCTTCATATTTTCCCTGGACTACCAAAGGCTTAAGTATCCCAGCACTTTTGCTGACACCTCAAGATTGTCAGCGTGCAGAAAGTACTTGGGTATCTCTACACCAGTGCGACAAAGAGAGCTGGCAATTTGAGTCATGGGTTAAATTATTATATTGGCGGGAGTGAAATGTTGAACTGGATTCATCCCCCAGCCAATAATATAAATCAGAGTAAAAGGGAGAGTTAGCAGTTTTCAGTTGACAAATTTGTGTCGTGTATATACTACATGTGTTTTCTAGTTGTGTGAGCTACTTTTCTTTCAATGCAATCACAAACAAGAAAGAAACTCCAGCCAATGTTTTTATTGTTGGATAGAGTGGGACAGGTTTCCAACAAATTGGAAAGTAATCTCTCTTAACAGAACCAATTAGGCAATAAGAAGCATTATTAGGCATATCACATTGTTGCAGTATTGTCACACAAAACTATTCTGGTTACCTCATCCTTGCTGTAGATGAACTATTTGCTTCAGCTTTTATGTAATTTCATGTAATATTTCCTAAGTGTGTGAAAAATACCTGTAGAGTGACTACTAGTAGTGTTGGAAGAAAATGTAGCAGGGCTTTTTTTAAAAGCTGGAGTTCCTCTTTATGTATATGAAGGCATTCAAACCGTGGTTCATTACCCACAAGTGTACATCTATTTGAAGGACCTCTAGAAAAAAATTGTCGTTGTGGAGGCTAATGATTCTGCAGAGAAGGCTATGCAAGAGCAGCTCATCTGCATATCTATGGGTTAGACAGATGCTTCTGCTGCAGTACTAAATAAAAGTGCTGCTGTTTTCCAATGACTTTCTCTCACTGTGAATACTCTATCCACTTGAGTCCGAATATAATACTATCATTGAGGACTATGTATTCATGTAAAAGCGGATCAAATTTTAAAATGTAACAACCAATTGTAATATTTCTTTTATTTTTGAGCCTAAAATGAATGTTGGAAATATATGGATATCTTTGACTTAAAAGATAAGTCCAAGAATAAAAATGTAATACGCTATAGCTTAGCAGTGCTTAGATGTGCTAACTGCTTAAGTTTTCAATTTTTTCAAGAATTGTTTTTTGAGCAAATGCAAGAACCAATAATTTTTGGTTACCAGAAATGCAATGTATTGTAAAATACTAATCTTCTTTTTTGTCATGTAATGTAGCACAAACAAGCATACATGTTTGTGGTCTAGTCTAGGTGACAATGATGGCTCCCTCTTTAGATAGCAATGTGTTTCACATGATTATTTAATAAAACCAACCACTACGTAGACTGGTAAGCAGCAAAATATTGTTTTTTTTATTATTTATTTTTGGGTTTGGACCTGCTTAAGCCATTGAAAAAATTACAGTCTGCATTGACCTTTTTTATGTGGGGGAACCCCTAAATAATAACTTTTCCATCTCAGGAAACCCCTAATATAATTATCTATTGTATTGACAACGAAAAAGATAACTGGCGGCAGGTAAACTGACCTGAGAGGTACAAATTGCTTATGGCTCAAGTAACCCCCAGCAACCTCTAGAGGAACCCTAATTGAGAAACACTGATCTATTTGATATTGAAGTTCAGGTAGTTATTAGCATATATAGTTTAAAAACAGGCTCTTAAAGTAAACTTGTGCTACAATAGATATAAGGAATTGCATTGTTGAGCTTTGGCTACTCTGTTTTCTGTGTGACTGATTTTGAAAGAACCTGCAGAAAGTAAAGTCAGAACTGTTTTATGGATCACTATCCAGGTCACTGAAATTAATCAGGCCAGTTCTATTTGTTTACCAAAGCAGCAGAGCCTACCAACTTTGTAAAGTAAATGCTTACTAAGCTGGAGCTTCATGAGTTCATGTCATTTACCCAGTTGTGCTGGGAAAAATACATTTTTAATGAATATCCCACTTGAATGGATATTTAATGTAACTCACATGTCATACTTTGCTTTTTATACCAACATCAGTTAATATATGTATGACTGACATCCAACCAGCACTTTTCAGTGGGATCAACAATATTTTTGTCTTCACAAGGTCATTGTAAAAATCACTAATTAAGACTGTAATTATTATTTAATGGACCATTACAGATTATTGATGGATTGCCTTGAATGGTTGGTATTCCAGTGGTCTAGGTGAATCCTTCAGAACAAATTTTAAAATGATAAATGTATGCTGCAATATTTCAAAATTATTATTATCATTCATATCTAGATATGTTTGGGTGCCATGACTGCAAAGTATCACAACAGCAGACCCGTTCCTGAACTGAAAGAAAGTTCATACTGCTATGGTTAGCTGATATTTTGTATTTTGCACTGTGCTATCGCCTGTTTTATGCTTACCTGCTTAGCTACTCATATTTCATGCAGTTCTGGATTTTTTGTGGTAACCAAGAAGTGTAAGTGAAAAAAGGAAAGACAACCTAAAGCACTGTAGATCTGTCTGTAAGCAGAGATGAACCGAAGTATCAGGAGGTAAGGTTTTGGTCACTAAAAATTATTGTTACAGTCTCTACATGCCTTAACTTTTCCTGAGCAATGTACAAGGGGAACATGTAATCATATGTAAGAAAAATCCACACATTAGGAGCTGGATATTTTGAAAAAAGCTGTTGATGTATTCTACCATTCATGTTAGGGATAGTTGGAAGTCCTGATTAAGACCTATGGTAGGTTTGACTCCTTAAAGTTAAAAAGTATAATTAACATTTAATTAGGTACACATTAAAAAAGTGTAATTCTTCATTAAAAAATAATCAGCAGTTTCCCAAGAATATTTATATATTAATATATTGTATAAATGAGTATACCAATTTTAAGAATACATGAAACACTGTACAGGATTAATTTAGGAAAATAAATATCCCTATCATGAATTTTAAGAGTAGTGACATTTCTCTGTGAGGTAGACTATAAGCAGATGCTCTTTTCTCACAAGTGTACTCTCGATTTCTCGATTTACACTCGACTAAAGTGTACACAAGATTTCTACAGAGATTATGTTCAAGTCCCAACCCATAAATATTATTATATGTAGCTGAATTAAACATATAAAAAAGCCTAATATCACTTTGAAGATCTGGCTGTAGAGAATGCAAGGCGAATTGCAATATAGCTCAACATATGTTTTTTCGAACCTCAAACAGCATTTCACACTGTGAAGTTCAGGTATCTCTCACTTTGAGTTAATGATTATTTTCCTAACAGAAGAAGTTAATATTTGTTGGCAAATATAGTAGATAAAACAGGGCTGAAGGTTTAAATAAAACCCTGGGTATTAGAATGTTTTTGGTGTTTTTGTATGTCTCTAGTGCCAAAAACACTTTTTCCTGTGAAATAATGACAGTATAGTAAAGTTTAGCTGAGTGCCAGGAAAATGTAACCCCAACAGACAAAAATCAAACACTGAATAATGGTATTCCTTGTAAAGAAGATGGTAAGTATTTTACCGGTGAGTGCAGCAGGGCATCAGGTGATTTACACTCTCAATAGTGTTGGTTTTAGCGCAAACAGGAATTAGGCTTTCTTTATTAGGGTGTTGTTTATCAGCACAGTGGTGAGCATTTACTATCTTTTTTGCAGGGAGGAGATTTTTATTGATTCATTTGAAAGACACTTAAGAAAATAGAAAAAAATAAATAAAATAAAGCATCTGATCCATTTCCCCTATTTACATATTCCATATGCTCTCTATAAACATAGATGTCATCATGAATAAATAAATGAAATTCCTTTGTGAATAAACATTTATGCATGTATTTAATTTTTATATAAGAGTTTGTGGGTAGGTAACATGAGCTAGTAAATTGTAGACTGAGAGTTAGACCTGAAGCAATGATAAATGCTTTATGGTGCAGTTGGCGTGAAGCACAGATTGTTGATGTTAGGAAGAATCAATATATTGCATTGTTCAGATAACTACAAGGTTGGAGGTCAAAGTATATTTCAACGAACAGTTATATATAGGAGATTTTTGTTACTCACTGTAGTGTAAAATAACATAAAGGTGGGAAAGCAAAAAAGAAAAATGACACAGGCTGGTTTTATTACAAAGAATGGCTTTGTGTATGGTGTGGTATGGCTTTCATCAATACATCTTCAATGTGTGTGCATTTCTGTTGCGTTCATTGGGTAGAAATGTGCTATTCCTATGAATTTTAAGCAGAGATTAAACACAGTGCAGTCAAACACTATTCACACTTTAGGATAGGAAGCTGTATGGCCCTGAGCAAGAAATAAGATGTTTATACAGTATGTGGAGAAGAAATATATTAATTACTAGGAGATGTGATAAAAGATAACATTGTAATTTTTTTTTCTAATACTGAATGTTTACCAATTTTCAAGCATACAGAATTAAAATAGTAATTTGGCTTACAGCAACACTAGGCTTAAAGTAACAATTTTGGGTTAATTTTGTGCTGTACATTGACCCATATCTTCCAATGGTGACAATGCCCAGAGATGCTCTAAACCGAAAAAACACATTGAAAATACATTTTTATACAAACAGCAAAAGCGATAAATACAATTAAGTTCAAAAGGCAGACTGGTATTTGTGTGCTTCTACCCATGTACAACTAGTCACTTGATTTCAGCCTTTGGTGGGTGAATTTTTTAAAATTTAGCAGCACAGCTTAATGAAAACAATCTAAAAACTGTAAAACTTTTAACCTACATTTTAGTGTTATTTTTCTGACTATTCCACTGTGTTGCCCATTAACCTCCCCAGCAGTAACCCCGAGTGTGTAAAAAAAAAAAACCTGATTTTGTGTTTCAAACTTTATTATACTCATACTATTATACTGTAAAATACATTTTTATGAAATACAATGTGCCGCTTTTAGACATAGAAATCCGGAGATAAATGAACGGCCCAGAAGGTTAAGACATTTGGTAAGCCTGAAGGATGTAAATCACTAGTCTCTGAGTACACTGCCTCAGTTTTTCTGTGCAATTCTATTTGGTTCTAAGGCCCTGATTTATTAAAGCTCTCCAAGGCTGGAGAGAATACACTTTCACCAGTAAAGCTGGGTGATCCAACAAACTTGGGATGGATCTGGTCCAGGATTCAAAACATTTGCTAGGAAATAGTAAATAACATTGAAGAAATCTATTCCGGGTTTGCTTGATCACCTAGCTTCACTGGTGAAAGTGTATCCTCTCCAGCCTTGGAGAGCTTTAATAAATCAGACCCTAAAGGTCAATACTCAGATCGGAAGCATGGTTGGCTCAGTGGCTTGCACTCAGGCCTTTGTAGCGCTGGGTCACAAGTTTAAATCTCAGCCAGGATAGTCTTTGCCAGGAGATTGTATGTGTCCTCTCATGTTTGTGTGGGTTTTGTCTTGGCATTTTGGTTTCCTCCAACATCCCAAAAGCATGCAGTTAAGTTAATTGGCTTCCCCTCAAAATTGGCCATAGACATATAAACTATGCCATGGGACATTAGATTGTAAACTCCTTTGAGGGACAGTTAGTGGTATGACAATGGACTTTATAAAGTGGTGCCTAATATGTTGGCACTGTAAATGCAAATGCAAGTAAATAAATATAAAATCCTGTTATTAGTCACTAATTACTGGGGGCACTCACGTACCACTGTAGGTTTCTATAAAACAGTTTTGAAAGGTGACTGTTTAAGTGGAACTAAACCCTTTTTACACTTACCTGTCCTTGTTATGACATGTTCCTCCTTATTCTCTTTTTTTTTATCTTCGGCCATCTTGTTTGGCTGGGCTGGGATGACCTAACTCCTGCGCAGGAGTCATTCAGTCCTGCCATCCCCAGTGGAAGCCTGAATGTGCCGAGTATCCTGGCTTCCTACTCAATTTTGAAAGATAGAGTAAGTGATCAGGCAGAAACTTTAGTTGGTGAAAAATAGTGCGGCAGCAGTTGATCTTGACTAGTGGCCACTTAATGTGTCTTACAACTATTAATGCATCCAATATGTATCATAAGATAGATAGATAGATAGATAGATAGATAGATAGATAGATAGATAGATAGATAATTAGATAGATAGATAGATCTGGCCTTCCCCGACTTTAGAGGACTCTACAGTAAGCATAGCGCAAAATAGCTCAATGCACAATAAATACCAAAAAAATAATCTAGAATTTTGAGTTTTGTGTTTTCTAAATGTTTTTGTGCATTGAGCCAACTAGCCTAAAACTGCACCAAGTCATACATTTTTCAGTACTGGACCAGTGTACACTTTTTCACCAATTAAGGTTGGCTTTATTACAGGCAAACACCACAATATTGTGCACTTATGTGTCCATATGTCCATAATGACATGACTGTGGACTTTGTACAGCACTGCGTAATATGTTGGTGCTATATAAATACTGTATATTAATAATAATGTGTTTACCAACCTTCTACCTCCATGCATTTTTGTAATGCCAACATCCCACTTACACATAATTTCGCAGTTACCAACACCAACAGGACAGTCCACATTTTTTTACTTGCCAACACTACTACAACCTACTTTTCAGCAGGCACCAACACTTTACAAGTACACAGTTTTGCATTTTCTATTACTGCAGCCGGGCACACTTCTACCATCATTCACACGTACTTTTGCACATAACAACGATCTTGCACTTTGGTACTTGGCAACAGTGCAATAAGGTATATAGTGTGCGTGTGTGTCGTCTGTTTACTTAGTTGGTTGCAGTTGCCATTTTACCTATATAATGTGCCATAAATATGTATGAAAAAAAAAAGACTGTGGTAGCTGACATGAAAGTGCAAGTCAAAGTGCGGTCATGGCTATACTTTTAAAGTGAATGCTCAGTGCAAACCTGCCATTTAGTGTTTGTGCGGCATAACTGAGCAAAATTACAGCATTCTTGTTCGGTTTAAAAAAGTTTATTATCCGTGAAGTAATTGCTATCAAAAGAGCAATATTGTTGTTTGGTTGTAGATCATTAAAACTATGTGTTGAAATTTTGCTTTGTCAGACAGTTGGTACTGCTAGTGACATTAGATAAATAAAATCTCAGAGTACACATGACTTTCAGCCATGCATACAGTATTTGTTAAATAACTGGGCTCTCCGCAATAAAATTGATTGCATCTCTGATAAAGCCATCAAAAACTTGAGGTATTTAAAAATTGTTTCCATGAAATACCTTCTGCAGGTAGCAAAACGTGCTTTGACCTTTATAGAGAAATCCATGAAAATAAAAGATGAAAATGTTTGTGGAATATGTTTCCATTGACACCACATTAGGTTTTAGTGTCTGGTCAAATACAACTATTACTAGTCACTGTGTGAACTATTTAATACAGTTTGAAAAATTTCCAGATAACCTAGCCACAGAGCAATTTAAGAAGAATCTGAATCACTTTCCCCCTTTTTAAAATAGGCTTTCAAAATGCAAGGTTCACACACCACTTAACTTAAAAGAACGTACTTCTTCAACATCTTACATCCTGGCTTGTACTTGCAGTGAAGTTAGATCCTGTCACCCAGTATTCTTCACAGATACTTTTTTTAAGTTGGGTGGGAAGAAGCTATAGGCAGGTTGTGGCCACTGTACTGGGACCCAACTTTTTTAGTAACCACCCAAAAACATCCAGGTGGTTAATGAAAAGTGCTGGGTGGTGACTCTGGCCAAAGGGGGATGTGGAGAAGACTGCTGTCACCATTGTCTTGATGTTGTGGGTGAAATTTGTGTGTAGTGTAGGTAAAAAGTGTATAAAGTGTTTTCACGTTGTTTATATATGTGAAGAAGAGAGGGGTCCCTAAGCTTCCAACTGAAGGGTATATAACAAAATTGGGTTTTGGTTTTCATGGATTCTCCCATCTCAATCTTCTTCTGTAGAGGTAGGAATGATATTTGGTTATGTTTATTAAATTCAATATTTTTCTTGTTTTAAAGTAATGGCTTTATTTTTTATTTTAATGGCATGCATTTTTCATTACTTAAAACTATCCAGGAGATTTCAGTAATTAAACATTAAAAACATTAGTCATGTAGGTGTATTCAGATTGGTTCCAAACCTAATTGTTATGAGTCTTATCAAGAGATTCATTTATGATTAGATATTTTACATATTCCTAGCTGCTGTGAAAAAAAAAAAATATTGATTTGGATTGTGACACTGTAAGTCTGTTATTTGTAGAAAGGTCTTGTACAGTGCAAACTCTGTGCTGTCCACTTGTTTCATAGTAGTAGTAGTAGTAAAGTATAGTAAGCTCTGCTGGCAGAAGTTGTGTGGGCTGTTGAGTACATTTCTCCTACTTATACATATCTGTCTACAACACCCCTGTGCTAACAATAATTGGTGTTAATGGAGGTTAAATGAACTAACATTTAGTATTTATTAAACTAATCTGGCCATACAAGAAATACAAAGTTGCTATTACCAAACTTCTGTTAATGTAGTTTACTTGCAGGTATTCTGTCCTGTTAGATTCAATGCATTGGGCCTAATTTATTAAAGCTCCCCATAGCTAGAGAAGATACACTTTCATCAGTGAACCTGGGTGTTCCAGCAAACCTGGAATGGATCTGGTCAAGGATTGAAAGGATTTGTTAACAAATAACAAATGACCTTGAAGAAATCCATTCCCGGTTTGCTGGATCACCCAGCATTACTGATAAAACTGTATCTTCTGCAGCCTTGTAGAGCTTTTATAATTCAGGCCTATTGAGTCATTGGCATACAACAAGAATTTCCTTTGAAGTCCATGAAAATTTAAACCAGTCTCCAAAAAGTGTGTATTGCAGAGCAACAAATGATGCTAATCCATGCAGAATGATTTGGCAAGCATCTGGCAAACCTGCCTGACAAAATATCGTTGAAAATACAAAAGGGATGCATGAAAATCAGGAAACCTTGCAGCAGCCCTAAGCAGCACTGAAAGCCCTTAAATGTTTTTAGGGTTCAGTGAAGCGGTTCAATTTGTATCTTATTTCATTTACTGGTCACCCCTGATACTTTTGATTAGGGTCAGAACAGAAAGTGTGGGAATGTGGGTCTCATAGATATAAGAAACCAATTTCATATCCTCCAGCATAGTCATGGATTATAACTGGCTAATTACATTCCAAAGAGTTCACCATCAGACTTCTAAATTCTTTCTAGTACTTTGGGTGATCAAATAAATAATAAGTCCAATATGTTTCACAGATTTGTTTCCTTCCTCGTGGGGTGTTAAGTTAAAACACCTAAATATAAATATTAATATTAAAACATATCAGTATATATTAATCTTCATGTTTTTAATTGTGTAATATAGTTAATTTAATATTCTTGGTAGCACCTCACTATGTAATTGGAGGACCCTTTTTACACCAATTCCAACACCGGATGTACAAACATTGACATAGATCCCACCTACCATTTTGTATATATTTTTTCTATTTTATGGATACTCACAATATTATTAATAATAATTTTTATTAATATTACACAATATTTTTAAAAAGCGCGACATACAGCGCTGTACAAAGTCCATAGTCCTGTCACTAGCTGTCCCTCAAAGAAGCTCACAAGTCCCTACAATAGTCATATGTCTTTATTACATTGTAAGGTCAATTTTGGGGGAGAAGCCAATTAACCTAACTGGATGTTTTTATCCTAATGTCTTTTTCCCAGTTAGACTATAATTTGAGTAAAATT
>NC_092858.1:85342078-85401121 GCF_032062135.1 Pyxicephalus adspersus | reverse complement strand
GCATAGGACAGTTGTGGCAAAATACATACAATAGAAAAATTGGATATACTAACAGGGCAGGCATTACAAAGTTGTAACAAATAATTGGGAGAAGGTAGAACACTGAAACAATAAGAGGTTACTGGATACCCATGGCATAAACAACTTGGAGCACTAAATTTGCCGTGTTTTGCCACACCCCCTTTTTTACCACCCGGCTACAGCTTCCTACCACCCGGCTGAAAAAAATTTCTGGGGAGAACACTGTACAATATAATGATTATACATAATGTACACGTGTACATTTACCTTCAACCTTTTGATTCCTATGTTTCTATGTAATTTTGTTTACTGTTGTATTTGTAATCAGTATACTAATTTACAGTAGAACAACTGTGAGGGAGCTTGTTGTGCTTCTAAGCTTGAAACAACTTATGTGTTCAGCTCAACTTCTGGAGTCTTTCTAACAATTATCTTCTGCTTTTTGAACCTGAATAAGTCATCACTATTTCTCCAGAATATCCCAGGTCTGCCTTCTGACAAATGTCTAAACTCTTAGGGCTTTTTTTTTATAAAACAGGGAATTTGAAATTCTTTTGAACATTCCCTGGTGGGAATCAATCATTTCCATTGAAACACACATGGACCATGAAGTTTCCCACATGGGAATGTTTGAGGGAATGTCTGATCCCCTGTTATATAAATAGAGCCCTTGGTTCTTCAGTATGTGAATCATACTGTCGGATATAAAAATGGGAGACTATATATTGTTGCTTGTGCCTGGAGGTTTTATTTACCAGGAACATAAGAAAAAACATAATTTTTAGGTGAAATGCAATTAGGAAAGGCAGTCAAAAAGTAGTAAGCATTTCTGTGGTTTCAGATTATTTTTTTGCATACATTGTTGATGATACAGAAATCTGTCACACTTTATTACCTTAGGAAATGCTGTGAGCAGAACAATATGACTATATTAAAACACAAAAAAAAGTATTAAAGGAATATTATATTAATTACCAGTTTTATTCTATACAGTTTTAACACCAGCATTCCTTATCTATATAAAGCTATTAAACCAACAAAAATCTCTTATATATTATTTCTACAAATTTGTAATAGTCCAGGCTAAGATCTGTGTATCTGACCTACTGTATTTGTACTATTTTTCTGTGGCAAACAAGTTTATTTTCTGTGGTAGCAACATATATGTAATTTTAGACCCTCTATACTAGTTTATTTCATAGAATACTAACACATTGCATAGTTTAGGGTTGCTGTAAGGGCTAATTCACACTGGAAGTGAGTTTGCAGTGTGTTTACTGCTTCCTCACGATAGAAACCGCTGCCGCTTGTGGAGACGCTACAGGGTGATACGCATCACCTTCGGCAGAATTAGGGGGATTGAACAGGGTCTACAGTGAGTTGTAATACAACTTGTACTGCTTACTGTTGCCAGCTATCACATGTGTAGACACTGCCGTGCGAATGCTCCCGCGGTTGGCAGCATAGTGCATGTAGATGTTGCATTATGAAAGCGCTCTGACATTGCAAGGCAGCACCTTCCTACGGTGTTCTTTAGGGTGGCCTTAATGATGAATCTTGTGCTTTGCATTGCCTCATTTTGTTAACCCTCCTAGGGGTAACCCCGAGTGTGACTGGGGGTAGAAAAAAGTTGCTGAAAGCAACCTTGGGGAAGTAATAGTAAATACAGCGCTTACCTGATCCACTGGCATCCTGCGGCGTCCATTACCGAAATCCCTGTCTTCTTCCTTCTTCCTTTGGCCGGCTTTTGTACCCTATAAGTCACCGGGGAGTTCCCGGTGACGTCAGTGCACGCGTACGTTGCCGGTGGGGCGAGGCGGGGCGGAAATTTCAAAATCCATTTGTATTGCATTCAATACAAAATAACTGTATTGAATGCAATACATTAGATTTATATGTATAAAATCAGTACATTGTTTTCAAGAACATTTATTTTACAGTATATATAATAGTATGAGTATATTATGTATTTTTTTTTTTTAATTTAAAAAAAAATTTAAAAAAACTATATAGATTTATTATTTTTACACCATTTTGTGTTTCAAACTTTATTATTACATATATATTATACTGTAAAATAAACTTTCATGAAAAACAATGTACCGCATAAAAAAACGGAAAGAAATGAACCGCTAGGGAGATTAATAAACCTATTTATGCAGGGAAGTTCATGCAATAATGAAACTCACTTGTGTGAACAAGTCCTAAGGCTTTTTGGAGAGAACTCTTGAGTCTCCAGCCCTTCATTGGTGCATGAACTTCTACACGTATTTGTGAATGTGGTTAATAACTTCTTTGAACATGAGTATATGAGTACTGGTACTTTATGGTTAATCTCACTTCAAGCAAAAAGAGTTTTGAAAAACTGTCTTCGAATTTACATGCATTATGTCGCTATGTGTGCAATGCATTTAATGCAGAGAATAGTATTATGTCATTGTGTTGGATATGTACTGTTTGCCATTTTCACAGTGAAGTATTCAAGGAAAATAATGTCAGTGTTCATATAACATTTTACTTTCTATCCCAATAAGTAGTTGTAATAGATGTAAATGGTACATTTGTTCTGAAAGGTATATTATGAATTTGAGGAGGTGTCACAAAAGTAACATGAATAGAGACATAAATAAGCAGTTGAAGGAGGTTAAGTGTACTGCTACAAAGTCACCTTACATGGCGCCTTTTACATTAATTTGCTTTAAATTGTCTATTTTTCTCTCTCTTTAAAAATCAAATAATTAAATGTGCTCTATTATTTATGTGCTTCAAAAACTTTAGTTGTGAAGGTTACCAACAGAAGCCATATTGATCATGGTAGTTTCATAACACAATTCCCTGATTTATTAAAGCTCTCCAAGACTGGAAAAGATAGGCTATCATAGATGAATCTGGATAATCCAGCAAATATAAAATGGATTTCTTAAAAATCATTTGCTAGTAATTGGCAATTGTTCAATCCTGGACCAGATCCATTCTAGGTTTGCCGAACCAAACAGGTTTTCCCATAATAGCCTATCTTCTCCATTTGTGGAGAGGTTTAGTAAATCTGGTCAAAAGTGTAGGTAATCCTTTACAACATACTTCTCCTATGTGTTGTGTTCTAGTTTCTATATAAACCATCAAAAATGTTTTGTTATACATGTTGAAAACATGCAAAAATACTTGTTGATTATGTCAGAAGTCCAGAACTGTAGTGTGTCCTGTGCATTGTGAAGTCTTTTTAAATCTGTTCTGCTCAACTCTTTATAACACTTCCTTTGATGAAGATGGGAAGGTGTGTGTTGGCTTGACATATTTTGTGGTGGGGTGACAATGCTGCTTCTCTATAGATGCACTACAATGTGTGATGTTGTCACCCTAGCACACAGTGTGTTATTTGTACAGTTACTATGACACAGTAGAATTAAAATGCTATAATATATAAGCTTTCAGAGTTCAGCTTCTCTTTAAAAGTTTAAAATTAAGCACAGGTATACGTTAAGAGTCTGGTACACTCTAATTCTTTTTATAATAGTTTCAACAACAAAAGAAACAATTGATGAAGGAGGACCATTGGTTACATTGATTTCCATGTAGCATGTTTTCCAAGGCTAAGATATAAATCAATAACTAGGCAAGACTTACCTAAGTAACTGAGTCTGTTAATTTAAAGGAGGCTTGTTACTTAGCATGGTGGCAATCCACATAAGCCTTTTTCCCTAGAAAAGGTTGGTATTCAATCAAATAGTTAGATTGGTAAGAAGTTAGATTTCAAGCTGGAGCAAGAGCATGCGTATTAGAGGACGTATAAAAGAAAAGAGTACACAAGAGGTCTAGATTAATAAAAATAGTTGCAGAAAAAAGTAAAAGGGGGTAATTTAACAGTAAGTATTGGGATAAGAGATAGGAAGGTTAGGGAAGACCCAGTGACATTTTTTTCCTTTTAATTGACTAATGAATAATTATAAATGCTATCAAAATTATTAGTTAGTTAGGTAATGTTCAGTCTAGGGAACTGAGGCTAAATTTATTTGTATAGCTATGATGATTTAATATGCACATGCTTGTTTTAGGTCAATCGCTTATCAAGTCAAGTCAATCAATGATAACTAAAATAGCTTTGGAGTATTAAGCTACATACACATGTCTAACGGTTGTCACCCCATAATAGGCTCAGGGTTGATATCAGGCGAGAATCTGGTGTGTGTACAGCGCCAGTCGCCCATCGTCTGAACGACTGTCCTGGCGGATCCACGGACGATGGACGAATAATGATCCTAATGCGAGAGAAGGGGAGAGAGCACAGCAGCGCGCCGCTGTATTGCGCCTGGGCACACAAACCACTACCGACTCCAGATATCCTTGAATAAGGTTTATTCAGAATGGTACAGCACAGCAAGGGTTAAGTCCAATCAAGCAAGGTACAGAAGGATAAGGCAAAAGCAGGTCAGTAACAATCCGAGGTCAGGGCAGGCAGCAGGCAGAATGGTCAATAACAATCCGAGGTCAGGGCTGGCAGAGTTCAATCAGAGTTAGGTTCAGACCGGGTCACTGAGGAGATGACAAGCAGAAGTTTTAAACACACAAAGACACACCCAAGCACACTGTGGTAACAGAGGCTATAGCGGGCAATGGGGTGATGGACAGGCTCTCCTTAAATAGCCAGGATGACCAATCACCTTGCGCCACCTGGCACTGTCTGATGGGAGACTGAGTAAATCCCCTGCAGCTGATTGGCCGCAGGGAATTCAAACTAACTATGTCCCGCCCTGGGGCGAAGCAGCCGAGTGCCACGCCCTCGGGGGGTACAAGAGGGACGCATGGTAACACGCGCACCTCTTCCCACAGTACCCCTAGGACGTGCACTACTTTGCACTTGCACAGTGCTGGGAGCAGGAACCACATTCAAAGGGATGCAAGGGCTGCTGCCTGGCTGATCAGTAATTAGTCCGGGGCGGATCCCTCCGCCTGCAGAGACAGACAAGCTGTGAGCAGAGGAGCAGCCTTGGTTATGCTGCTTGCTACTGAGGGGTCTCCCTCTGTGGCTGGGAACCCCAGGGACACCGCAGGCTCGCAGGGCGGGTAAGTTCCTTACAGCCGCTCAGTCATTCTCCCCCTCCCCTCTGCATAGAGCAGAACGGTGCTGTATGTACCGTGTATTGTGAAAGATCCTTTCCAACGACTATTATTGCACGTGTGTATGCAGCCTAACCTTCAAAGGCCAGTTCCCAAACTTTTGATCCTTTTTGCTAGTGGAACACCCACTGCCTTCTCCTATGTCTGAAGAACTGCAGCAAGAGATCTCTCCATAAGAGGGAAAATCTATCCGCATAAACTAGTGTTCAATCATCACAAAAAAATCATCTGACTTTCATTTCTACATTTTCACTTTAATAAAAACAAAAAGGTTTTGTCATAGTAGATTATTTATGTATGAAATAGTCTGATATTGATAATGATCTAACAAACAGGAATAAAATAATTACAAATTTACAGTATATATCAATTATTATTCATTATTCACAGCACCGGCTAATACATCACAGTGATTTCACAAAATGATCTTTTCAATATAATTACATATATTAGTCACATAAAGTATTTTCATTGCTTATGTAAACTCTGTGAGTAGAGGTGCTATCATAGTGTTCAATGTTTTACAAAAGCCCTTTTTGTTACCACACCAACTTGATCAATATATTAATACCTAGCCTGGAAAGATGACCTGTAAAATAAGATATAGTATAAAATACATACAACTTCGCCCTTTTCTTAATAAAACAGTCATGACCTCTTACCTGCAAGGCACTTCAGCACTAGAAGTTATCTCATATATCATATATGTCATATATCCTAACTCACAACAGCTCAATATACCAACAAGTTGTTTTCATTAAAGTATGAATGTTACCAATTTCAGCATGCTAAATGCTTAACTCTACCAAATAGAAGACACCAGTTAAGCTTGTAAATGTTATGTATGGAGTAAAAACCTTAAGGGACATTTATCAAGCAACAACAACAGGATTAGATACAGATCTATTGCAATCAGGCTACCTTCTTATTTGACAAAGTATTTGCAATGCACCCATTACCTTGATGTTTAAAGCTGAGATTAGGGCATCTTCTAAAAGTAATGTTTGTAAGCCCCCTGTATAATATAAGACTAATATGCTTGCATGGCCTGGGGAGATATAACAGAAAGGAATACTTAGCTTATTTCTTGCTTCTGGTTGAGGTTCTCCCTATAGGTTCCAGCATTTACAACTGGTAGGGCTGCCCCTTGACCAAGGGAGTGAAAAAGAGTGTTTTCTCCCAGGGAAGCAAGATATAAGGTTCTATAAGTCTCTGTTTTCTAATGTCACCCTAAATGAGCAGTAAACCCTTAGTATAATGGGGAAAAACACAAAGTGTCATTTTATATAAGATGACCACAGCTAGGTCAGCCTACGCCTATCTTTAGAGAAAGGATAAAACATGCTTTCACATTTATTTTTTTTACCTAATATAATCTTGCACGCAAAGCAGTCTCCAAATTGCCAGTAATGAATTCTAGAGGCATATTTTTCCATAGCTAGCCAAAGCCTTAGGTAAACCTGTGGACTCATGATACCATGTGAGTTAGCCCCAGGTTCTTAGGAAATTAATTCCAATCTCTGATTATCCTTATAGTGTCTGAGAGTCCTATAATATTCACTAGAACTTCTGTGGTTGACATTTAGCCCACATCCTTTGGGACCTTGTACTGTACCTTTCTATTGGCCAATGATCCACACATTGGATTTACCAAAGAGGATTGAATTTACCAGGCAATAGAAGGGTATGGGTGTATGAATATGTCAAGCCAGATGTCAACCATGGAGTGCAATACTAGAGTGTATAGGTTCTGCAATCAAAATATGCACTACAAAATCAATTGGAGCATCCAAACAGGCACCTAGATGTGTCAGTTCCTGTGCCTGGTGCATTCTAAAAATGTAACATAACCCATAGTTTTACTTTGGCTGTTATTATAGGTGGGGTAATGGCAGGTTGATTTCTCAGCTGCTTAATAAGTCCCACTTACTTAGATTTGAACAAACAGCAGTTTTAAAACTGTTTTTAGATAGAGCTACTGTTCAACATACTGTAGGACTATGTCTTAATTTAAATGGGATAATAAAGTGCAAACTTACAAAGGTACAACATTATTTACAGAATGTATACATTTACATTTGTTTAGCATCCATATAATAACGGATTGTTCAGTCAAGTCCACATTTTACACCAGCATCCTCTGAGTGATCACAGTTGTGGACATTCCATCTGATATAGGAGCACTGTAGCAAGGAACTTTCATTGCCATGACATTTAACATTGTCTAGGAAGATAATACCAGTTCCCTGTCCAAACCATGCTTCTCCCCATGCTTTAAAAGGTGCTCCGCAGCCCAAGGATCGACACACTACTTTTGCAGCCTTCATGTCCCATGCATCGTCACAAATAGTTCCCCACTGCAATAGGAAAAATATTTCCACACGACCTTCGCATCGGTGGCTTCCATTCACTAAACGGATAGACCCTGGGAAAAAAATTGTTGCTTTTAATTCATAATGAAGCACATTGAAAATTTTTATTCATTTTTAAGTTACAGTTATTTTAAATAATGGGCTAAATATGCATTTGCGTAAACCTTTTCATGACCAGAGGTTATTGATGCCTAGATTATGAAATTTAGCAACATCAGTATGCCCTTGTTAATTTTACTATATAGGCTTGATTGTTTAAAGTAAAGGTACAGGTACAGGTAAAGGTACAGTTTATTTAACATATCATATGCAGACCCAAGAATAATTATTTGATCTACATGTCATTGAAATTGTACATACGAGGTTATATACAATGATTTGCCTCTGTCGGAGGGGAGAGGGAAATCAAGCCAGAGATTACATTAGTCCTCGTTAGATTGCTTGGAATTTGCCTTTGGTTTTAGGTTTAGTTGGGCTTTAAGCCCGGTATTTACCTCTGACCCCAGGGTATAGTGGCTACAGAGGAATTCGCCCATGCTCCTTACTAGCACCAGTATTCACAAAGAACATCCTGAATGACTAGGCTTATAGGTTAGGCAAAACATTTTAGAGAGTGAGACTCCTGGAGGAACCCAAGTTCTTTCTGTCTGATACAATAATTTTGCATTGAGATGGTGGGAATCCTGCTGTGTAACTACATTCTTAGCAAATACTTTTTTTTACGACTACATTCCTGCATTACAGAGATCAGCTAGCACAGTGTTTTGAGATTTCATGTACACATTTGCATGTCTGAGCTACTCCTAGTACACTCCCCATAACCTAATCTCAATACATATCACAGTGAATGGCATTCAATTATAACAACCACCATAGGTGTACAAATCCAGAAAACGCAGCAAAAAGATCTCCTTATTACAATCCCAAAAATATAAAATAAAGTGTCATTTAATTCTCTTGTATCCACCAAAAAATGGAACAGCAGATTGTATGGAAATCTGAATAGTAGATACTGGTAAATCATATTAACTAACTAACATAATTTTATGCTAAGTGTAGTTACAAGTATTCATTTTTTGGGTAAACTAATTAAAACCTACAGTATGACTGAACTACTGAATATAATATAATGGACTCATACCATCTTTAGGAGGTGTCACAGATTCAGTAGTCACTTCAAAGCTGTTCCCTTTGGAAAACAATTCAGATTCCTTTAAACCTGTAAAATGGATATATTTAAACAATTAATATTAATTAAATTTTGGAAAATCTGTGTTACCACTTTTCATACTTAATACAGCTAAACTGTTCTTCTCTGTCTATATTGTGTCTACAAAATACTTATTAATATATGCCTAAATTGAGGCATGATATGTCTTTCTAAAATAGAAGTTCTTATCCAGGAATAGTAAAATGAAAAAACAAATTGACATTTTCTTTTTTTTAAAGTACATTTGCAATGCCTTGTTTACATAGGTGTACACACCCTCGCAGATGTACACACACCCTCTATCAACAAGGCTGTGGCTGGATTCAGATTCACACTTGAAGCTTTATACATTTAAAATTGATAAAGCAAATGTAAAATATTTTTTTGACCATGTTACTTGATTTACATATATATATCTATCTATCTATATATATATATATATATATATATATATATATATATATATATATATATATAGGATTTGCTTTAATAACAGATCCCAATGTGCTGCAAAGTTCTAATATCTGGCTTACTGTAGACTTACAAATAATTACTATATCTTTACATACACTATATATATATATTGATGTATTTTACATTCCAAGATAATGGCTATTCATCAAAACACATGTAAACACTTGTCATGACACACGACAACACACATCAATGCATGTAAATGCGCATTAATATGAGTTTACTTGTGTTATGATGTGCATTGACATGCACTGTAAAATGCACTGTATGTGTTAAAATGCAGAAAACTGCAAGTTGATGCATGAGTTTCAAAGCATTTCCATTGGTTTATTGGTTTAAATGTAAAACACTTTGGGCAAACAACACTGAAGGTGTCTTAATTGTCCATTATGTGTTAACAGAACATCTTTAACACAAAGCTAGGCTTAAAGTGTATGTAAACCAATACATAAAATGTAATTTATTATATAAAAGAGCCATTCCAGGCCTCTGCATTGCAGTCCACTGCTGCCTATGCAGTTGGATTTGAAGTTGTTTAACTTCACTGAGTCCTCTGTTTCCAGTTGGAACCCTAGATTGGACCCCCTGTTTCCTACACAACTGCTGTAATTCTTTGTGACAAAGATTGAACAGTGTGCTGGAAACATTATTTAGAGATTTTGGTCAATATAGACCCAATCGAGTTACACAGTTGCAACAGATTTTTCAGATGCACATTCATGATGTAAATCTCACATTCCATCACATCCCAATGTGTTCTTTTGGACTGGGACTGGTGACTGTGGTAATCATTAAGTATAGTGAACTTATTGTCATGTGTATGTCATGTTTAAGAAACCAATTTGAGATGATTTGATTTTTGTGGTATGGCACATTATCCTGCTTGATGTAACCATGTGGCATTTAAATATTGTTCACTTGCTATTAAGGGGCCCAAATATGGCAAGAAAATATCCGCCATACAATTACACCATCACCACATGCCTGAACTGTTGATGCAAGGCAAGATGGATCCATACTTTCATGCTTTTGATGCCAAATACTGACCCTAATATACATCATGCCAGGCAATGTTTTTCCAATCTTCACTTATCCAATTTAGGTGGGCCCTTGTGAATTGCAGCCTCAGGTGGCAGTTCTTAGATGAAAGAAGTGACAGCTGATGTGGATTGCTGCAGTTGCCCCTCTTCTCCAACGTTTTTTGTTATAATGCTTTAAGTTACATGACATGGTATATTAAAATAATGTATTTCCATCATAAGAGGTATATTTAAAGTTTGCCTCAACCCCAGAAAATAGCAGAAAAACAAAGAATAAAAGGTTACAGACTTTTATAATACTTATAATTCTCCCGCTTCTGCACAGCAATATATAGACTGCCGGTGACTGGATTTGGACACAGAGGGCGCCTTGCTGGAAGGTATGGGGGTGTGACATGGGTTAGGAGAGAGTGAGTGGGATAGGATAGAGAGACTCAGTCTGCAAACATCCAGAGCGCCAACTCCACGTGACATGTCGAGATGTTTTACAATTTCTCTATAACAGCAGGACAAACACTGCCTATCTTAACAGTCATAACCTACTCTGCAGAAAGCATACTAAGATCAATTTATCCAGAAGGGCAAGCAGGGATATAACTTGCTGGGATCTGCTGGAGCTTCTCAGAGTAAGACCTATACACTTTTTGGCAGGATACTCTAAGCATCCCTAACCCTCAGGTAGTCATATATCCCAATGCTTATCGAGATATATAAATTAAAACTTCTCAATATGGATGATTTTACATAAATTTTAGTTTTTGAAGTATACTATAGATTCATTTTTTTCTGAAATGTAGATCCTTGTATGCCTATAATGACCAGAATTTCTGCCTGTGGTCTTCTTTCTGGGTGCTGATTAGTACGGGAGTGCTGAAATCATTGTAACCACATACCCAGTGGGATTATACCCACCTTGAGAAAGCTTTTAAAGTAAATATATTACTGAAAATGAAAATATGATAGAAACATGGTTATGTGACTACTTTTATTTTATCAAACCAGAAACATTTGCCTAATGATATTTTTCCCTGAACAAGTGGCCAAAACTACCTGTGAAATGCGTTGGGCTTTCACATATCAGGTAATGCATTATGAATTGCAAAAATGTTTAATTACATATGTCATGTAGACATATGTTTTTGTACTGTATTGAGAATATGTTAATAAAAAATGGTTTGATGGTTAGCTCACTGGATTATTACAAATTTCGGACTGTTCTCTGCAAAACCTTGGAGATGGTTGTGTGTGAAAATCCCACCAGATCAACAGTTTCTAAAATACTCAGACTTAACTAATATCACCAGCATTAGGACACCGAGCAATAGCATGGCACCCACACCACCACTGCCGCAATGACCACCTCCATGGATTCTGGAACTGGCTGGTATACCTTACATAAAAACTGGCTCTGGATGTGACCCCCTTATCAACTCTGGCTGTGATCTCCTCCTTCCATCATAGATCTGACTTCTTCTACCCATTTGGAATGTGACTTCATCTATTCATTCTGTCTGTGACATCTCTATCTATCCTTGCTGTGATATAGCCTCTACATCCTGCCTGAGACCCCCCATCCATCCTGGCTTTGATATCCTCATCCTAGCTTTGATCTCTCCATTCCAGCTGTGATCCCTTATGATGGTGACCTCCTTTATCCATTCTGGCTGTGACACCTCCATCTGTTCTTGCTGTGACCTCTTCACCCTGGCTGTCCCTCTTCATTCTGGCTGTGACCTCTTCCATCCGGAGGAGTGAAGACAATCAGGAGCCAGAAATATGTTCACCAATATGTACAACAATGATAAGTAACCCTCTCCATCTTGTCCGACCCCCCTATGCTATTATTGGTAATAATGTCTGTCTGTCAAAAGTATTATTTGCATGTCATTAGTAGCTCCCTGTTTTTGTCATTATGTGCAAATAATTGTTAGTGCATTCAGTTAAAACTGACCACCTGTCCTTCATCTTGGCTAAGCCCTTTAATTACCATACCCCTTAGCTCCTTCCCTCAAGAAAATTTCAGGCTGAGCCTCTTCTCCAAAATTCCTAGGTATGCTGCTGCTGGTGATGCCACTCAAGCCTCTTCAACAATTTTGGTGTCTCAATTTTTTGGGTCACTTGTCCTTAAAAATGTAAGATTAGGTTGACAACCCTTAGGATATTGACAAAGAACATCAATAAGGAATGGGAGCAAGACTAATGGGAACATTCAAGGTTCAGAACTGGTATGGATCTATGTATCACTTCTGCTTTTGGGTATATATTAAATTTGTGTTTAAAATCAAATTAGGTTTTTATCATTCTACAAAAATATATTTACCTTGACATATAACACCAGCATCTTCATGATGTCCACAATTATGCTGGCCCCAGCCCAAGTGAAAACAATCCACTATATCTTTTTCCGTTCCAACACAGTCTACATTGTCTAGGAGTATAGGTCCACTGCCGTAGCCAAAATAGCTAAGGGATGTAGCCACAATGGCGGGGCCACAGTCCATCTGCTTGCAGACCACCTGTGCATTGTTGTAATCCCAATCATCATCACACACTGTTCCCCATGTGTTCTGGTACAGAACTTCCACTCTTCCTTGACAACTGCTGTTTCCATTTACCAGTCTAATACTGCCACCTGGTGGAAGAATATGAACACATCTGGTACAGGTGAATTACATAATGTGCAATGACATTTTACAGAAAAAAGTAGAGAAAAGGAATAAAGAGTGTTCTACTGTGTAATAATTTTTAATATTTAGCTCTTTCCATTGTAGATAAACATACAGAAGAAAAATACCCATATTGCTTTTCTAAAATGACTATGGACTTTGTAAAGCTCTGCGTAATATGTCAATGTTATATAAATACTGCATAATAATATTAATAAAATTGTTTTTTTTTTACTACTGTTTTTTAAATTCTTACTTTAACTTTAATTATGTGGCTATTATAATATTTTATTATATTTGCCAATAGAATATTTCATATTATTATCCAAGCAATATCAGGGCCTTTAAAAGTATATGTGCTTAGTAAAATGAAGTGAATTCTGTCCAAACTTTTTTTGGATAAAATGTTGAAAAGTTTGATGACCTGCCACATTTGAATTGTTGTCTCTGATCCAAACATGAAGATCTGCAGTGATCTATATTCCTGTTATGACAGGCAAGGCTCAGTTGTGAGCTTTATTTTTTAGAGGGAATTTTCTATACATATCATATGGGTAATCCACAAGGGGGGTAATGATACCATAATGTTTGCGTCTACTTCCATTATCGTTTCTCCATTGGAATATGTAATACATAAACTGCATGAACAGGTTTGGTGGTGCCCAGTATTAAATGATAACCACATTAAAGGAATAATATAAATCTTTCCACCTGCTAAGATCAATATGTTGGCTTTACAATGGAGCTCTTTTATCGTCATTTGATCCATACTTACAGTAAGGTATTACAGTCCTGATTTTTCACATCAGGCTAATATTTGTTAAAGTGGAAAAGGAACAGAAGGTATATTTTAATTTTTCCTTTTCTACTTACTCTTCCTTCCAGGATGAAAAAATGCAGTTGTAAACAAATCTGTCTCAAGAGAAGGTTGACCTTCACCCCATGTAACTATGAATGGAAAAAAACAGATATTAACTGAGTGCAGTTCAATATAGTATTCTAGTGTCACATAAGAAATGGATTGTATTTTACCTGTTGCTGTGTCAGTAATCGACTCTGCAGTATCTTGAGCTACAGGAGAGAAGTTTGGAGGTGTTGTTGAAATTCCATGCCCTGGATAAAAATTAAATAGTTTGTAATATATGTTGATATATATTGCAGTCCAAAATGTTTAGGACTTCTCGATTTTAATAAAAGTGAACATAGTGCAGTAACTATGATTTACTGCTAATATAACCACCAAATAGCAGCCTCTATGCCTCCCACCAACTCACTGCTGCAATATGAAATGGTGAAGGGGGCCTATACTAGAGCACCAACTTTGGAATTCAAGATGATATCAGCATTCAGGTTGGGCCTACATTCAGAGGTTCCATAATGCACACAATTTGTAAAAAAATATTTATAAATGCAGGACTGCTATCAGATGCCTGGGGCCCATACTAGGTAAAATTCATGGGCCCTCTCCCCATGTCTAAAAGTTCCAGCAATGCAAAAGTCAAGCTGTTGAACCCCCAACACCCACTACTGATGGCACCTCTATGTAAATGTATCTGCAGCCACCTTATGCTCACGCTGGTTTATGTAATGGGAATTTTGGTGACTGTTTCAATTTTAAAAACAAACTATTCTTTCTAGACACACCAACAAAGATAAAGGCAACAAAACCCCAGATGACAAAGGTTTTCTTGGTAAACATTCAAGGGTCTTTGAGCCGCATTCATGATTCACCCCTTACTAAAATAACTAAGCATAATATCATTAAATAATAAAATGAGAATGTTTTGCACAAAGTCAACCTTTCATAAGCATAATTAGGATACAGATATCCATCTCTGATAAAAGCTAATTATCTTAGGACACTTGTGTATTACATCAGGCAAACACCTTCCACTTGAAAGACTGCACAATCCTAATCACTTCGCTGTTGGAAGATATGCCCTCTGGTGAAGTGTGATGTGTCCATCTCTATCTTACTCTTCACTGTGATTCTTCAGTACCAGTTAGATCAATGTATATATGATAGAGTGGGAAAGAAATGAGGTTGACGTTTTGTACTAATTGCAGCATGTCAGGGTTGCTTCCAGAAATAGCATATCAGAAATCAGTAGCATGTGAGTACAGTACTGCAGTTTACCAGCACAGACGATTCCAGCATCTTCATGGTGGCCACAGTTGTGGATACCCCACCCAAGACTGTAGCAAGCTGATAAGTAGAGCTCTGTGCCATCACAGTTCACATTATCCAGTAGAATTAAACCAGTTCCATATCCAAAATATGCATTGCTTTTGTAGTCTAGGGCTTGACCACAGTTAATCTGTCTGCATACAACCATTGCATCTTTCATTCCCCAGTCATCATCGCACACTGTTCCCCAGTTTCCTCTATAAAAGACCTCAACTCTTCCTTGACAGGAATCAGCTCCATTTACCAATCTGATACTTCCATCACCTAAAATAAATACAAAAAGTTATGTTTCACAAGATATAAACATGCAATGGTACAAAAGTGACTATTAACAATTTTGCAACTTCTCATAGTGGGTATAGTTTTTAATCCAACTCCACTTTTTATAAATGTTTAAAAAAGATTGTCCAGCAATGTAAAAAATATTATTGAAAAAGCCATTTTCCCTGCAATACTCACCTACATCACAGTCCTTTTCTGGGTAAAAAGGTGCCCATGCAAACCCCTTTCTGTTAGACCAGCCTGTCACGTCCTGAAGAAACGTAGTCACACTAGCCTGGGATTACATTACACCTGGACAGAACAGCACTTACATGTCAGTACATGAGAACCATGCTGTTCAGGTGTAAGGGCTGCCAATTGTCACCACTGGAGGAGACTAGAGAAGTTGTGTGATGTTACTAAACTGTACTGAACACTCTAGATTTTGGGTAGGCAATAAAAGATTTTTTTTTTTAGAAAAAAGTAAAGCATGATGGGCACATAAATTCTAATCTAAAATGTACATTTTCATTGTATAGATAAGATTTTAATTAATCTAAAATTGAAACCTAAAACCTTCTAATAGGGACGCATCTTCTAGCAACAACTGTCCGGGAAGTAGATTTTCCTAATTTTCCTCTTACTATTTACATCTTCTCATGGTTATGCTTGTGAAATCATCACTGCTTCTATATTATGTTGTATGCTATACAACTTAAATCTAGGCCTGCCAACTTAATACTTGGTGAGTTTTGTACACTAGCAATGAACAGTAGGAGGAATTACTGGTACTGTGATATTTCTATTCCCTAAAGATGCAGAAAATCAGAGGAATTTATATAAATTAAATATTTTCACCACAGAAAGTTATCCTGTTGAACAGGGTTTTCCTTTACCTATTGGTTTAATGATAACCCAGAACATTGGATTCCATCTCAATTTCTGCCTTAGTTACAATGTCAACAAAAATATAAAGGGGTTCAATCTCCCCAGTGAGGATACAGACAGTGATACAACATTCATTAGAGGATCTAAACTTTACCTGCTTTATTCAAAACTAAAAAAAAATGCGTACACCTTTTAATCTACAGAGCATAAAATACATTGTAGTATAATGCCAATGTTCAAGGTGCTTATCATGCAGTAAATATATGTATCATATCACATCTCAGTACCACTTGCAGTGCCCATGGGTTCCCCAGGTCATTGATAATCTTAGCAACACTTTAAGTTCTGCCATTTAGGGCCTCATCATTCACTTGCACTACCAGTGCTTAAAGCCCATGTGCAAAACCATCTCATGCCCTCTTGTCTTTAGGCCAAAAAGGGGTCCTTTTACCACCAAAACGTTTCCTCTGGCCTGCAATGCTTGAACATTGAACTGCATTTCAACCTGAACCAGTTACTCTGATACTGCTGGCAAAGAGGGAGTAAGGTGAACTGATTCTGGAAAGGGTCCTGACACTATGTTTTGCTGGGGGGAAAAGGGGGGATCAATTTCATGCCAAAAAGATGGACTGAGAAAGTTAGAGGGACATATGGGGCTGTCTCAGTAAAGAATAGTTGGGAGTTATGAGAGAGGTTTACCTTTACTTTAAATTTAGCAAAAAAAACTCACAGTAGTGTTTGTAACCCTATCTGAGATACTTATCTGACTGGGACAGTAAAAGAAAATCAATACCAGTCATAACAGAACTTATACATATACATCTTTATGCTTCCCCACTGTAAAATAGCATCCCCCAGGCACGTTCCATGTGCATTTGTATCAGCAGCACATTCCAGTGATTGCCAGGACTGATAAGTGAGCTCACCACCCTAGAAAATCAGAATCGCACTGTATAATAATAATCATTGAATAATACAACTTACGTAGAACATTCTGGAAAGATGTTGATGATGTTTTTGTGGTCTGCCCTTTATTACTTGGCGTTGGAATTATTTCTAAAAGAAAAAAGTAACATGGTAACATAATATTAGTGACTAAATTAGATTTGCTAAATTTAATTTGCTAAATATAAATATTAATAAAACCATATATGTAAATCATAAAATAAAACTTTCAAAGTGAATATATAATTTACTACAAATTGATATACTTTCCAATAAAAATAAAACATTAAAGTTGCCTCGGAAAGTTTTAAGCTTCTTTTATATTATTTTTGAATATTTTTTGTAACTTTTTTTCTAAGAGCTACTATTAAGTTGCTCTGCATTCACCAGTCTTCCCAGGAAGGACAGTGATGTCATGCCCTGTGCTAATGATAGAGGAATATTAAAGAAAGTAATATTGTGTATTACTTACTTACAAACTGTGTATACATACTCACAATTTAAGTGGAAGGTCCGTTTTAGGGATTTTAGACCTTTAAGTTGGCTGTGGGATCTACATATATAAATGTAATGCTGTTATAAAACGTTCCTCAGGTGGTCTAATTATACAATTATATTGTAAATATCATAGGAAGTATCTGATAAAATGTAATATATATGATAAAATATTATGAAATCTGTTAATAAACTTAAACTGATTTTTGACATAAGGAATATAATTGATAATTGCAATAGGTAATTTTCCAAAACTACTATAAAAAAAAAACTATATAGGTGACCACCTATTGCATCCAAAATATATTTTACCCCTAGAATACTTTGGAATTATTCACGTCTCATAATTTACAAACACAATAGACCTGATTTAATATAGCTCTCCAAGGCTGGAGAATACACTTTCATCAGTGAAGCTGGGTGATCTAGCAAACCTGGAATATATTCCAAAAAAGTGATTTGCTATTTGGTAACAAATATTTTTAATCCTGGACCAGATCCATTTCAGGTGTGCTGGATCTCCCAGCTTCAGTGATAAAAGTGTATCTTCTCCAGCCTTGGAGAGCTTTAAAATCAGGCCCAATATGTTAAAACAATTTAACATAAATTATAAACTTTTATTTATTACTTTCTATGACAGACTGGAACCAAACCTTTTTACCATTACAGGTGACAGCGACATCCTCATAGTGATAACAGTTATGAACTCCCCATCCAAGGCTCCGGCATTGGCTTAGTGCTGCTTCTCTTCCTTTGCAGTCCACATTATCTAGATAAATTGGTCCTGTGCCTTGGCCAAAGAAGAGACGGTTTGGTGCAGATATAGCGTGTCCACAACCCAGCTGTCGACAAACCACATTTGCATCTACAATGTCCCAGTCATCATCACATACTGTTCCCCAGGTTCCATTGTATAAAACTTCAACTCTTCCCTGGCAGCGATTCTCTCCATTCACTAATCGAATTTCCGCTGAAAATACATAGAACAATGGAAATGATTGATTTATTTTGCATTAGTAAATCAATGTAATTTTTGAACTTGTTTTTTGAAAGCATTGCTCAATAAGCTTTAATAAATTGTTCCTGTAACCACCAAGGTAAAACATAAATAAACATTCCAGTATCAAGATAATCTGTCCTGTAAAAAAAAATATTATTAGCTGTAAATGGCATGCCCTTTGCACTAAAAAACAATAATGCAAAATAAATGCTAACATCGTGGATCTGGAATGAATAAAATCAGCAAATTCAGGCAACTTTTATTGCCAAAAAGGAGCCTGCTATGATTCTACAATCTGGAACTGCTAAATTCAATTTATGATGCTTATCCATGGTTCATAGTTACATAGTAGGTTAGGTCGAAAAAAGACATAAAGTTCCACCACTAAGAAAATAAACATATCACAGGTATATAAAACTCAATAAGACATAGTTGGCAGGAAAAACCCCTGGTATAATTTGCTTCAACAGGGAAAAAATTCCTTTCTGATTCCCTGAGGCAATCAGATGTTCCCTGGATCAACAGTCTGTTATCTCTGTTAAACTTCTTTTCCTCAAGATGCAAAGAGTGCCCTCTTGTTCTTTGTATTGATCTCAAGTGAATAATTGGAAAGAGAGTTCTCTATATGAACAAATTAAATATTTATTCAGCGTGATCATTACCCCCCTTAAACGTCTCTTCTCAAGGGAGAATAGATTCAGTTCAGCTAATCTCTCCTCATAGCTGAGCTCCTCTGTTCCTTTTATTGGTTTAGTTGCCCTACTCTGCCACTCTCTCTGATTCAACAATGTCCTTTTTGTGAACTTGTGCCCAAAACTGGACCGCATATTCCAGATGTTGTCTGACCAATGCTTTGTACAGGGGCAGGATTATGTCTCCATCTCTGCAGTCTATTCCTCTTTTAATACAAGAAAGTACTTTGCTAGCTTTAGATATTGCAGCTTGGCATTGCATGCTGTTATTAAGTCTATGATCTACCAGAACCCCCAGATCCTTTTCCATTTCTGACTCCCCCAAATGTATTCCCCCTAGACAGTATGAAGCATGCATGTTGTTAGCCCCCAAGTGCATAACTTTACATTTATCTATATTAAATGTAATATGCCACTTGGCTGCCCAATCAAATAGTACATCCAGGCCTGCTTGTAGATTATAGACATCCTGTATGGACTTAATTCCATTACATAGTTTGTTGTCATCTGCAAACACAGAAAAAGTACTTTTAATCCTAAACTCTATATCATTTATAAAGATGGTAAACAGTAAACGTCCCAACACTGAACCCTGGGGTACACCACTAATACCCTTAGACCATTCAGAGTATGAATCATTAATTACAACTCTCTGGATGCGGTCTTTAAGCCAGTTCTCTATCCATTTACAGATTGACTTTTCTAAACCTATTGACCCTAACTTGCATATTATGCGTCTGTGGGGTGCAGTGTCAAATGGTTTAGCAAAATCCAAGTACACTATATCAACTGCTACTCCACTGTCTACCAGTTTACTTATTTCCTCATAAAAAGAGAGTAAATTTGTTTGAAAACTTCGGTCTTTCTTGAGCCATGCTGACTATCACTTATAATATTATTTTCTAGCACAAACTCCTCTTGTTCTTTATCAAACTCTCTTGGGACCTTAACAACTATGGATGTTAAACTAACCAGTCTGTAGTTACCTGGTAATGGCTATTACTCCCAACACATTGGCCTTACGCCAACCCATGCCACTGACTAAAGAGTCTCTAAAAATTAGAAATAATGGCTTTGAAATTACTGAGCTCAGCTCTTTGGGCACACGTGGATTTAATCCATCAGGCCCTTGTGCTTTGTCAAACTTAATTTTGCCGGTTTCTCAATCATATCAATTTTGAGCCATTGTGACTCATTTAAGGCAGTGACATTGCTATGAGGAATTTGGACTTGAGCTCTATCATTTTCCTTTGTGTACACAGAGCTAAAAAAAGTGTTTAGTAAATCTGCATTTTCTTTATCCCCAGTTACCAACCCAGAGACATCCTTGAAAGGGGCCTATATGCTCAGATCTGATCTTTTTGCTATTAATATATTTTAAAAAAATGTTTGGGGTTTTCCCTATTTTCCTTTGCAATCTGTCTTTCATTTTGAAGTTTTGCACATTTTATCTCCTTTTTACATCTTTTGTTATGTTCTTTATAGTTTTCAAACAATTAATCCTTCATTATTATATTTTTGGAATGCCTTTTTTCTGTTCCTTATGGCTTTTTTAACATCAACTGTGAGCCTCTTAAACGTATTACCCATTAAAATATATTTTTCAGTTTTCTTTTGTAGAACAGACTTGAAACATTCCCATTTCTGTTCTGTGTTCTTTGAGGACAATATTGTCTCCCAGTCCAAGTCACAGAGAGCCGCCCTTAATGGAAAATTTGCTCTCTTAAAATTAAATGTTTTTATCTTTCCTGTTTTTGCTTCCTGTTTACAGCTTACATCAAATGAAATCATATTATGGTCACTTCTACCCAGATTCTCTTTTATTTGCACATTTGTTATAAGCTCTGCATTGTTAGAAAGAACTAGGTCCAGCAAAGTATCATTTCTAGTTGGGGCTTCTATAAAATGTACCATAAAATTATCTTGTATTAAATTCACAAATTTCCTCCCTTTTGCTGTAGTGCTATTACTCCAGTCAATGTCAGGGTAGTTGAAATCTCCCATGATTAAAACTTCCACTTTTTGCTGGTTTTTCTATCTGTGCTAGTAGTTGATTTTCTATTTCTTTCTTAGAACTGGGGGGCCTATAGCAGACTCCAATAATTAATTGTGTATTGTGCATCCCCACATTCAACTCCACCCATTATGCCTCAACCTCATTGCTTGTTACATCCGCAATTTCTTCTTTCACATTCACTTTTAGATCACTTCTCACATACAGACAGACACCACCACCCTTTCGTTACACTTTCATCAGTAAAGCTGGGTGATTCAGCAAACCTGGAATTCCTGGATGAAAGTGTATCTTCTCCAGTCTTGGAGAGCTTTAATAAATCAGGGCCAATGTGTTTGGTTGACTGCCAACTGTGTATGACCTCGTCTCCGTCTCCTGACCATTATTAGTGTATGACCCTGGCTGTTCTGACCACTCTTACATGTTTGTCCTTATACTGATCTCTGACATCTCTTTATTCTCTTGCTCTCTGGACATCCTCACTTTACCCAAAGTTTTGTTCCTTCTCCTGGTCCTCTTGTGCCCTCAGGTCCTGAATAAAACTAGTGGCCTAGTAGCGTTGGGATGCTTCTTTAAACAACTTGACTATTCAAATTTGTCCATGTTTTCCTTATTGTAAGAAGCATTCTTACCATCAAGAAATTCCTTTTAACAGAACCATTTAAAGGCTTTTCGGAAATAGTGTTAGAAATATGTAAAATTTTGCAGTCTTTGAAAGCATTTTTAGATACATTTTCTTAACTGATGTGAAATGGTTGAATAATTATGGAGCGAGCTGTGGGATGTAAAAAGAGCACTGTATACATTATTATTTAAACCATACCCAGGAAGTGAAAGGAGATGTTTAGAGGGATTCAAACTTCTTTCAGCAAACTTCAGATGAATTGATTGGCGGAATAATAAATTGACCCCTGCGTGTATGGATATACAGGTACATCAACATCTATACATTTTTGTAAAGTAGTCTTGTAAACTACACCACAACCCATTTCTAGACAATATTTATGTTAAGTAGTAAAATATTATCTTACCTGCTTCTTCTCTTCTCATTACAGATATTGTCTCTACAAACAAAAAGTACATATTGTTTGTATAACATATTTGTTAAAAAAATATTTTACAAAATAATGTTAACCACATATTTTAGACTGTATGGATCAGTGTTTCTCAACCTTTTTAACATGAGGGAACCCCGTAAAATAACTTTCAGATCTTCAGGGAACCCCTACTATAATTACTATATTCACAATTCACAGTATATTAGTGTGGTGGCCAGTTGGAGGAATGCCTTTTATATTGCTGGCCAGTAGGATAGCTTCCTCCTTTACAGATTGCTAAAAAGATGATGGGTATCAGTTAAACTGACCTGAGAGATCCAAACTGTTTATGGTTTAAGGACAGAGGTTGGACTTTGTCGTCACCCTTTAAGTCCAAGTTGAGTCCCAAGCTATTGACACCAAATCCCAAGTCAAGTCTCAAGTCACTTAATTTATCAAGTCATTTGCAAGTCATACTAAGTCTGTTATAATGCCTTCCTCCCCCCATTCCCTGCATTCCAAGTCCACTAGGTTTGGCTTTCTCCGCTGACAACTGAAGGAGACAGGGAGGAGGGCAGTAAGGCTTCTGTACCACTGCCTTCCTCCCTGCCCCCTTCAGCTGTCAGAGGGGAAAGCTGTGGACTTAGAATGCAAGGAAGGCGGGGAGGAAGGCGGTGTTACAGAAGACTCACTGCAAGTCCAGTTGCAAGTCGCTTGACAAAACCCCCAAGTTGAGTTGCAAGTCGTTTATTAGGTGACTTAAGTCAGAATCAAGTCCAAGTTGTGCGACTTGAGTTCCAACCTCTGTTTAAAGAACCCCTATCAACCTCTGGAGGAACCTTAGGGTTCCACCAAACCCTGGTTGAGAAACACTGGTATAGATAAACCAGTCCTTTATTTGCCCGTAATTATTGAACTCATAGCACAGATAAAACATTCTAAAAGTTTAATATAGTTAACACATATTTAACAGCACTGGTAATATCGTAAAGAACATGTCTGACTGGCAAAGTGGTTTGAATGAATGAAAAACCTACACAGTCCTTGTTTTCTTCTTAGCATGGCTCCTATTACATTATGTGTAAATGCACCCCATGCCATGGAAAACATGAAAAATGGTCCATTGCATTGGACCTGGGTGGCTAAATCAATACACACAAAACAGTCCTTAATTTTTATTCAGATTTGATTGAATAAAGTAGGGTTTTTTTTTTGTTTCATTTGCAAATATTTTGCAGGCTGCAACTGGGGCCTAGTGTCCACCATTTTATCCACATGGGTTCTCATGATTATAGATACATACCTGCATGCACTTCAGCAGTTTGTGAAATGTTGCACTTGTATGAGTGCAGCCATAGAGAACTATGGCCATCATGATTGGGTGTTATGAATTAGGGTTATAGAAAAAAATGTCTTAAAAGCACACAAGTTGCCAAAATTGCATAATAACTGTTAGGATGACCCAAAAATCTTTGTTTTTTTTTTTCAAATTAGTGGATATTGATCACTGAATTAACTACATACAGTATGGTATAAACAATACAATCTATAAAATTATCATAAAATATACAAATATTAAAACATTTTCAAAAATTCACAAAAAGGTACATGTGATTGTAGTCTTCATGTTACAAATATTGTAGTTTGAAGCGTTTCGCGGAAAAATATCTCTTAGGAACAAAACACATGGGACCTATAACACAGTACAATCATAAAACCCGTAAATTACAATTTATTTAACCAACACATATTTATAAAAACATAATAAACACGTAAGTAAGTATTTATTATTATGCTTATAAAATATGTTTTATCAAATCCCCTATTAAAACTATTTAGTATTAAAAGACAAAAGAGAAATTCATTGTGATTCAGGTTTTCATGTTTCCTCCATACTAAATAGACTCTTCTATCCCATCTCAGAATGGACACGTTAGTGATGGTTAACATGGCATATAACAGAATATGAATGTAAATGAGCAATTTACCAGTGTGTAAATAACAAACACATGTGCAAATTAAATAGCAACTGAAAATAATATTATAAATAATATAAAAAAAAATACAGCTCATATGAATATTTTCTGTATAGGAACATATTTCACTACAAGGGCAGAGAAGAATATCTGGCCAGCTTGGTTTCCAAGGCATTGGATAAAAATAAAGGGTGATTTCTCAGAATGTAACAAATGTATATGTCACTACAGCTTCATTAGGTTAAAAGTATATATATACTGTAAATACAACATACCAATGTGTTTCTACTTGAAACCAAACTGATAATAAATATAAGTACTGCCCAGTAAATAAATTGGATGTAGGCAGATTTACACTGCAGATGTTGCAAATGTTGCACACTAAGCAAACTTCCCGAAGTACAGGGGAAAAGAAGGGGCATGAGAGACGCTAATATTTTTTCCTGATGAATACAAATTCCTTAGATGAAAAATGTAAAAATGCTTTTTTTGCTGAAAGTTGGAGGAATAGAATTTAAAGGGAGATTGTATACTTTAGCGATTTATGTTTGACATTCTGTTAACCTTCTGTTATATAATCTACCCCTCTGATCTTATCACAAATTGGAATTGGTTATCTCATTGCTAGCAAAGGTAAGAAAGAAAATGAACATTGCTATCCACTTTCTTATCATCTTATGCCTGTTAAAAAAACTAGTCACATTTGGATGAGTAAAAAAGAGGTTTAGTCTGAACTACTTTGAAATAACTTTGTTATTAAGAATATATTCCTTTGGGACTGCTATAACCAATGAGCATAAGATAATTGTTTGACACCTTACATTTTCCTACAATTAAAAGGAAATCTGTAATGAGGAAAACGGGTCTGCTGATCCCCTCCTATAAATGTTAGATGCTTGTCCGTCATGGGAATCTGACTTTCAAGATTCAAGATATTTGAATGTTTTTTTTTTTTAAACGTTAGAATTGCTGACTTTTTTGCCAACTGGGTCTCATGAAGAAGATTTTCCTTCACTTCCTATTCTGTAGACTCAACAGGAAATACGAGGATACCTTTACAAAAGTCAGTAAAAACTCCACAAGTTTTGCAAAAGTTCTATTGTAATGCTCAAAGTCATGACATTTTTTTGCACATTGTTTTCCTTCTTTCTCAGTCTTGCAAGCAAAGGTGTCTACTATAAAGATGAATTAGCTACCTCCAAGAACCCACGCATGCCAAGAATGGCAGAGCATGGGACAATGCAGAAATCAAATATCATAAATGATGGATACAAATACTATGGCTAACAGACCATGGATAACATCCAAAGGATAATTTGAATCTAGGGTCTTTATTCTTTCATTTTTAAATGAAATAGAATTACTAAAGAATTACTAAAGACATTGACATTGTTTGCACAATATTATTTGTCTACACGTTTTTGCATTTTTGTAAAAATTTACTTCATTTATCTAATTGTATGCAGATGAAATAAGCAATCTGCTTTTAACATGATTGGTTAACAATAGGGAATCTTCATAAATTAGTGTGTGAGCATTTTCTTTTCCCTTAGTAAAAACCAGCCTCAAATCTCAGAACATTTACCTATGAGGACAGGTGAAGATGATGCTTTTAACAGTCTGACAATGGGTACAATGGGTGATATTGGAAAATCCATTGGGGGATTCGTAAGAAGAACCCCTGTACTGTAAAAGATAACAGCAATTCCTAAAATGTATCATTCTACTGTATTTAAAAGTTTGCTTTCAAACTAAATCTTTGACAAGTCTTTTAGCTTTTGCCATGCTCATGTTCTTGTGCATTTACTAAACCATTTACAACATTTTCATTGTTATTTTCTGCTTGTCATCGTTTTTCATTGTTGGCAGCGTGTCCAGAACCTGTGCTATACTTCTGTAACTAACACTGCTAATGGCTTGTTTTTGGCAGTATAACAATGTTAAACTATTTTATCAGCATATTTATATATAACTATTATAATTATGAACTCATTATGCACCAGCTTTTTATGTTCACCCTTAATGTACCTATAAGTAAAGCTGTTCTTTGTCACTTTCCCTATGAATGTTGGATAATTATATGTGCTGTGTTGTCACATGCAATAGGAAATTGCTGGTGGAATATTGCATCATTTACCACTTCTGGGTCCATACACTTGGAACCAAACTTGTAGAAGGGAAGAATGAATCAAGAGGTCTAGGTATACAGTGTGTAAGCAGAGTACTAAAAGTGTATTTTTCAATCTCCATCCTTCAGCCCCAGTGTGTCTCTTATGCCTATAACATTCAATCACTTCAGTGGGATGCCAAGAATAGCTTATTAACTGGAGTAACAAGACAGTAGCACAAGACAGTTAGATTAAGACAACAAGGAGTATAAATACTGCCCTGGGACTAAGCTACAGAACATGAGACTTATCAGGAACATAGGTTAATGCTTGAATATTTTTGTGGTACAATAAAATTAATTTTATATATCCAAGATACTTTAGCTCTTCCCTACTGCCATATTTTTGATTAATTTTCCACCTTTGATGCAATTTGATTTATTTAATTTCCTAACTTTCATTTAAAAGTTATTAATGTTAATAAAAAAAATGTAAATAAAAATTAAAAAAAATTAAAAATAAAATTACGTACACAACCTCACATTGTATAACATTCATTGCATATTTAGGTTGTGTTTGTGCTTTAATAGCATATCAGCTTGCTGGTATTTTTGTTGTTTTGAAGACAAACTCCACTAAGCACCCTTACTTCTACAATGGGCAGGCAAAACACAGCATGGTTCATGCTAATATTAGAATGGTAAATTCCCTAATAGACAGGTAAAAAAACAAAGAACCTGGTTTTAAATAAACAGCTGCCTTGCATACCAGCAACCTTATCGAACATAGACAAATATTTGAACCAGGTATAATTATCAATCTAAATAGTTCTGCTTTTACAAGCTATAAAAAGGTTTGGTTGATGTTAAATCATCAGCTGTTTTACAATGCATGCCATGGCCTTTATTTCAAAGATGTGAAATTCTGCCAATAAAAGTAACTAGAAAGTTTTCAGTAAAGTAGGCTTGAAGCAAAATTGGCGGAGGGCCTCATGACAGGGGGGAAGGGAAGGCATAGAGGCAAGGGTTAAAATTAAAAAAAAAAAAAATATATATTGAAAAGTGCAGGAAAATTAAGGGATGGGATTGGAGGAAAGAAAGGAAAAAAAGGGTGATGAGAGAGGGGGGAGACAGCAGTTGGGAGTAAAGCTGAAAGCCTAGCAGCATGTCGGAATCGGAGAACCTGATACTGAGCCTCAGGGAGGTAGCGAGGACCAAAGGGATCGAGTGGCTGGAGGCCCAAGTGGCATCGGTCCTGCGAGGGGTCGGGGAGGAGACAGCATCGGTGTCCCCTCTCAAGACGCGCTCGGCGGTCAAGGCCGCCGGAGCGTTTGAGCCCGAGTCAGACCCCTGGGGTCCAGCGCCGGCGCAGGAGCCCCGCGCGGGACCCTCCGGCTGCCCCACCTAAAAGAAGGTCGAAGGAAATTGGAGGGGGAGGAATCCTCGTCTTCGGTGGGACCCCTCCGCTGGCCAGCCGGAAGAAGCGGAGCAGCGGGGGCGGTCGGCGCACCGCGGGAGCCGCAGGAGGACAGCAGGCCCAGAGGAAGGACTCACCGGTCGGGGCACTGCTCAGCGGGGAAGAAGTGCGGGAGGAAGAGCGGAGCCGGTCTGGGCGGAGGCAGCGGTCGAGGCTCCAGGACCGGTGAGGGAGGCATCTTCCAAGTTGTCCGGCAGGAGGAGGACGGTAGTCCCGTCTGAGGAGGCGGGCTCCGGGCCTGGGAGGAGCGGACGGAGGCCTGCAACGGAAATGGAGGAGTCCGGGGGAGGTAGTTCCGGGTTACAAGCGGCGACCGGATCTGATGTCATTGTTCGGCGCCCGGAAGTGGGGTGTCCACTCCCCAGTCAGTTGGCACAGTGGCTGGGGGTAGTGCAGGAGATGGAGAGACTCGCCGGGAGAGCAATGTGGAGCAAAGCTTATCTGGAGTGACGGATGGTGCCAAAGGAGAGGTATATGTGTGCTTTGAGGGCACGTTGGGGGCTCATTTGGCTTAAGAGGTGAGAGAAAAAATTTGGAGAGGTGAGTATGTTGAAATTTTTTGGTTATTGCCAGTGGAACATTTTGGGGGGGGTGATTTAAAAACGGGGGACGGCAGGCGGACTGGGGAAGAAAAGGGCCTGTGGAGTTTGATTCCCAGGACTTTTCAAAACTGGCTCCAGGCGTTTGCTATATTGGCAAGCATTGTGGGTGAAAGGGCGCCTGATAACTGCTCGACGTTGTTTTGCTACCTGGACGCTATTAGTGAAGCTCATAGGGTTTATGGGGGCGTTGCTTGGCTCAGGTATGACCAGCAATTTAGGCAGCGCAAAGCGATGAGGCCTGGGATGCGATGGGACCACAAGGACATCAGCCTCTGGATGCGGCTTATGACTTAGGCCAGGCTAGGCTCTCAGTCCTTTCCAGGGAGTGCCGGGGGTTCTGGAGCTGCGGGATCCTTGACAGGTAAGAAAAAAGGATTGTGCTGGCTCTTTAACAAGGGAAATTGTAAATTTGGGGCGTCATGTCGATTTAAACATGAGTGCTCCAATTGCGGTGGAGCGCATTCAGGTTCGCGATGTCTGTCCAGAGGTAGGAGTCGTGCCACTAAGCTTGTGGGAAAAAGGGAGGATGCCGGTGAAAGTGGAAAGTCTCAGCCTTTTTCTAGGTAAATATCCTGATAGGGCGGCGGCGAGGGTTTTTCTGGAAGGCTTCCAGAATGGCTTCAGGATCCCTTGCGAGATGGTAAGTGTCCGTGTGGGGGTTAAAAATTTACGATCAGCGTTGGCCAACCCCGGGGTGGTTTCAGCAAAGTTAGCAAAGGAAGTTTCCCTGGGTCGGATGGCGGGTCCCTTCCGGGAGCCGCCCATAGCGGATTTGGTGTTATCTCCGCTGGGGGTGGTTCCTAAGAAGGAACGGCAGCAGTTTAGGATGATTTATCATTTGTCTTATCCTAAGGGTGAGTCGGTGAATGATGGGATTGCACCGGAACTGTGCAAGGAGGCCTATACTTCCTTTGATGTTGCAGTCTCATTGGTTAGGCGGGCTGGGAGGGGTTGTTTGATGGTAAAAGCGGATATTGAGTCGGCTTTTGGTTTGTTGCCAGTACATCCGGGGAGTTTTCGTTTGCTGGGTTGTTGTTGGGACGGTGCATTTTATGTAGACAAATGCTTGCCTATGGGGTGTTCAGTGTCGTGTTCATTGTTTGAGCTCTTTAGTTCTTTCATTCAATGGGTGGTCCGGGATGTGTCAGGGCTTACATCCATTATTCACTATTTGGACGATTTCTTCTGTGTTGGGCTGCCAGAGTCTCTCGTGTGTGCTCAGTTGCTGGGTACTTTACAACATGTGTCAAAAAGACTGGGTGTACCGTTGGCTGAAGACAAAACGGTAGGTCCGGTAACTGTGATTTGTTTTTTGGGCATTGAGTTAGATTTGATGCGCATGGAATGTAGACTTCCACAGGACAAGTTGTGTGAACTTAAGGAGGCGGTGGTGAGGGCTAGTGGTTTGCGAAAAATTAGGTTGCGGGAATTGCAGTCTTTGTTGGGTAGGCTCCAGTTCGCTTGCAGGATCATGCCTATGGGCAGAATATTTTGCAGGAGGCTGGCGGCTGCCACGGCGGGAGTCGTCCGCCCTGGACATTTCATTCTGTTAACACAGGTCTTGAAGGGTGATTTGATGATTTGGAGGGGTTTTTTGGAGCAGTACAATGGGATATCTTTGTGGATGGAGGCAATGGTGGACAACGGGGTCCTGGATTTATGGACTGATGCGGGAGGGGGATCAGGGTATGGGGCCTATTTTGCCGGCCGTTGGAGTGCGGAACCTTGCCCGGCGGATTGGCAGGAACGGGGACTGTGTACCAATCTAGTATTACTGGAGCTGTTTCCAATAGTGGTTGCTGTAACGTTGTGGGGACACTTACTACAGAAGCGTAAGGTAAGATTTCACTGTGATAATCTGGGAGTGGTGGAGGTGATTAACAAAAATTCGGCATCTTCTCCTCCGGTCATTTGTTTGTTGCAATAACTGGTGCTTAGGTGTTTGCGGCTGAATATTTGTGTGCGGGCACTGCACGTGCATGGGTGCGAGAATGTAATAGCGGTTTCCCTTTCTCGTTTCCAGTGGACGCGGTTCAGAGAGGTGGCTCCAGAGGCGGAAGAACGCGGGACTCCATGTCCGGAGGAGATGTGGAAAGTGATATGGGGGTTCTTGCCGGATTGATCAGGAGATAGGTTTGTATAAGTACTTGGTCGGCTTATGAAAAAGTCTGGAAGGAATGGTTTTTGTTTTTGCAGCCGGAGGGGTCGGGCATAAAAAATGAAGGGGGAGAGGAGTCCGTTTTATTGTTCTTGTTATGTAATTTTCAGAAAGGGGTGTCTGGGGGGGCGATGGGGAAAAAATTGGCTGCGTTGGCCTTTTTGTTTAAGTTGTGTGGATGGCGGGATGTGACCAAATGTTTTCTGATTCGTCAGGCTATGAAGGGCTATAGGAGGGGTGGGGGCAGGCTTGATCAGAGAAGGCCGGTGTCTTTAGGTATGTTGATGGAGTTATGTCGCAGCCTGGGGAACATTTGTTTCAGTACTTTTGAAGCAGTGCTTTTTAGGGCAATTTTTGTGGTTAGGTTTTTTGCGGCTTTGCGGGTGGGCGAATTAGTGGGTCCAAAGTGAGGGCAGGCCGGGGGTCTGGGGTGGACTGATGTACGGTGGGACAGTCGGATGGTTAGGATTTGTATCTGCAGATCAATAACAGACCAGTTAGGTAAGGGTTTGCATTTGGAACTGCGGGGGCTGGGGGGGGCTGACCTGTGCCCGGTCCGGGTGGTCGGTGAGCATTTGGCTGTGAGACCACGTGGGGAAGGGCCGTTCTTTGTACATGAGGATGGTTCTTTTGTTACTCATTTTCAATTCGTGTTGGTGTTTCGGAAATGTGTGGTTGCCACGGGACGGCGGGCTGGTGAGTATTCAGCTCATTCCTTTCGGATAGGTGCAGCCACGGAAGCGGCCCGGTGGGGCCTGGGGCCAGAGGCCATCAAAAGAATTGGGCGTTGGGAATCACAGCGTTTTCGGTTGTACGTTCGACCTCAGTTGTTGTAAGTGCGGGGGGGTGGGCTGCTGAACGGTATGAGAGAGGGGATGTTTGTTATTGCAGGGGCGCTTGTTATCTGTGGTATATGTGTTTCCTTCTTTGTTTCAGGTGGGACAGCATGCTTGGT
The DNA here is from genome assembly GCF_032062135.1 of Pyxicephalus adspersus. Taxonomy (NCBI): domain Eukaryota; kingdom Metazoa; phylum Chordata; class Amphibia; order Anura; family Pyxicephalidae; genus Pyxicephalus; species Pyxicephalus adspersus. The sequence goes on along the minus strand of NC_092858.1, from coordinate 85,369,428 downwards.
CTGGATCCTGGGTCATTCCTTTGTCTACTGGGGGGCCAGGCGGGCGGATATGCGCCGAAGTGGACGGCAGTTGGGGCTGAGGAGGGAAGTGGCGCAGGTGCGTTGGATCGGGATTCCAGGCATGCAGTGGCGAAGGGTGGTTCCGGAAGTGAACAGGTTTGCGGGTTTGGACAGTGCATGCTTGGGGGAATGATCTGGGGACCCGGCCCATGAGGGAGTTGATAAAGGATATGAAATGCGATTTTTTTGCGGTTGCGCCAGGCGTTCCCGGGAACCGTGTTTTTGTGGTCTGAGATAGTGGCGAGGGGGTCTTGGAGGCAGGCTCCATCAGTGGTCGCTTTGAATAAAGCGCGGATAAAGGTGAACAAGGAGGTGGGGCGTTTCCTGGTTCGAATTGGTGGTCAGGTGGTTCGCCACCGAGAGTTGGAGTCGGAAACTGAGTTGTTTTTACGAAGTGATGGTGTTCATCTCAGTGCAGTGGGCACTGATTTATGGTTAATAAGTCTGCAGGAGGGTGTGCAGAGGGCCTTGGAGGTGTGGAGGTGCGCTCAAACTTGAGGTGTCAAGTTTGCGGCACTGTGGCATGGTGTTGTCATAAGTCCATGAAAGTTAGAGTTTGAAAGGGGGAACTTTACAGGGGGTTGGGACCCGTGAGGGTACAGGTACTTGGGTTGGGGGTTGCCCTGCATGACACTTGGTTGTTGTAGGGGCTAAGTTGTGGAGTTAGAACCCACTAATTGTCCCCGAGGCGGTGTATGGATGGCTGGGGGCCGGGAAGTGGAGCGGAGTTTCTTTAGAAAAAGAGGTTGGAGTGGGGGTGTTCTTGGACTAAAAGGGGGGGAGTGTTTGCCCACTGCTTAGCAGACCAAAAAGTTTATTGTTGTTGTTTGGGTTATTTAAGAGGGCCTCTTGTTGCCTAAAGAAATGTGTTATTTTAAATAAAAGGGGCTGCTATGGCCAATTTTACCAACAATCAGTGTCATGTTTTTATTGGGGGTGCCAAAAAGAGGGGAGGTAATAATTGGTCAAGGGTAGCAGCTATGACTTCATCTGAAGTACCCTAGTCATGGGTATAAAGTACAAAAGTTGTGTTAAAAATGCCTTAAAAGTTCAGCTCCTAGTTGTTATCTGTTCAGTTTGAATATATAGTTGGGATGTGGCATCATTTCATACATAAATATGACACAGCAAAGATTTTGTTACAGGGGTATATTGTAATCTATATGTAAATGTAGTATGTTTTAAACATTGCTTTTTACCGCTTTTCCAAGTTTAAGGTTGACAGAGCATATACTGTGTAAATGATATACTACTGAATGTATCTATTAAAATATGAAAGTCATTTCAAATGCAACCATTCTAAGTATCCTGAATCTGTTTTGATACCAGCCAACTAATATTTCCCACACAAAAGAATCCATGTTGAGAAAAGTAGGTTCCATATTCTTAGTCAGTCAGACTTCTTCTTGTACATTGACTAATGTGGAACATGCTGTTCAGGAACACAAACAGCTATGAAAACCTAAAAGAGGTTCTAAACTTTCCCCACTAAATCCCACAGTTTTTTAGAAGGTGCCACAATAATTCCTCATTGGCAATAACAGCTTTATAAAAAAAACATATTTGGATATATCTGATATAGTTTGTATAATTTCAAAATCACATCCAAATATATCACACAAAAAAACATACCTGATGGGTTGGCTAATAGTAGAACAGATGCAGCTGGGACAAGGTAGATGGTGAGCATCCAAAGAACTGGCCTCAGTAGTCGATGTTCACACAAGTATAAAGGAATTCCTTTCATTTCTGCTGTCAGATTACAACACCAGGAATCATACATCTCCCTCACTCTGGGAGAATACCCCAGACCTAAAGAAACAGAAAAAATATAAATAAATACCACCTTCCTGAAAATGTTTATTTTTTGGAGGAAAGTAGGATGATAATAACATAAATTTGTTATGTATCTGTAAGCAAAAAAAAAGATATGCATTATGATATATATACATGTACTATCACTGTTCCAATTTTCTTACATTGCCTCTGACTATAACTACATCAGTTGTCAGAAATCATGGCTAAAATGGTGCGGACAAGTGCAGTGCAGTACCCCTTTAGGTTATACTGTGGAAATAGGTAAAATAATTGTATACACGTCACTCTATAACCACTTTTTTTACCTACAATAATGCCTATTAAATGGGGAATAAAAATGCCACACAGTGGTAAATATGTTAATGCTAAAGTTTCATTTGATTATATTTTGCTTCTCTGGCCCGTCCTTACAAGGTTATCTAGGTTATCTACAAAGCATACTGAAAACATTGCAGCACCCTGCCGCTGTGTTCCTCTTAAGACCCCCCAGTCCTGATGCAAGCTGTGGGTTGGTCAGTGAACCTGGGTGATCAAACAAACGTGGAATGGTTTAAGATTATATACATTTGCTAACAAATAGCAAATGAAGTTAAAGAAATCCATTCCAGTTTGCTGGGTCACCCAGGTTCACGGATGCAATTGTATCTTTGCAGCCTTTAATAAATCAGGCCCATGGAGTATAAAGGGTATCCAAGATTATTACTCTAAACCTAGGGCATACACAACCATTTCTCTCTATGGCTGATTCTGGTGCATGCAGTACTAATGTCACAGAATGTAAACCCTGGTTGACGCTGTGGGGAAGTTGCTTGCTTGAATCGTATGCAAATAATCTTAATTTACTGTTCAATTAGGGCAGCTGTGAATGGGAAAGGTGCGTAGAACTGAAAAAAGAGAAGGTGTGGTTGTGGTTTCACTACATTTTTGATGGTCTAGCTAATCTAATCTTCTAATGAGCTTTTACTGTGCTAAAGTGAGAAAATCCAGTTAAACTAAGTTGTTCTAGGAAGGAATAACTCGTCAGGCAATGACAAAAGATATCCAGCAAATGTTACTAATGTACAAAATCAGAAATGTAATTTAATTGACCTGGATCTAGTTCTTTGTAATTAACTACAGCAAGAATCCATAGAAGACCTCAAACAGTAACTGTACTTCTCTCTCTGGTGTACTGTTCACATTCAGACTTCAATGGCAGGTCTAAATCTGCTTGGTGGCTATAAAAATGTTGGACTACCAACCACTGGAGGTGAAATTAACATAATTTGAAAACCTGACAGTTTGCTACAAATGTACTGGTAGGTTCTGGTGCATCTCATGTTATAATTTTTAGGATTAGTGCTTCTGGTGCAATGAAGATTGGTCTGGATGAAAATCCACATTCTTTAACTAGTAAGCTCTTTAAATTTTATGAATCCCATGGTATACTATGCTATTTAAACTAGAGTGTAGATCAATTTCCCATCTTTGTAATATATTTGTCCTATAGTTTTTTCTGGGATCTATCCAGAACTGTATTTAGGCTTTAGGCTGCGCTATTTGCACCTCAATGATTCACCTTTCAACAAAGCACCATCCTTGGTGTCATGTGAATGTTTGAGTAAATATTACTTCTATAATGTACTATTGGAGGCAGCAACCTGCCTACATTATATGCAAGACTGCTAAACTAGACAAAGGAGTAATGGCTTCACTCGTGAAATGATAGGAGTCATCTGACTCCTTTCAACACCCCCTGCATCACCTAACCCCACAACTCTCTTGCTGAATTTAGCCATAAACATTACCATTTGTAAATTGTGATGCCTCGTGTTGCCCACTGTTAGAACCGGTGTTGATGGGCTTTAGGCTTGTGTCAATGGCTTTGGTTTGACACCACTTTGAGATGCTCTGATTGAATGATTTTAATGAATTGACAGGTGCATTTGACCTGCTTCAAGCTGATATAACAATCACTTTGTGACTTGGTTAATGCAATAGATGTAAAACAAAATATATATACATATATATAATCCTTTACAATTCTACAAAGGCAATGACTGACAGTGATTTACTAAGGATTTGCAAGAACAATGAGCCTGAGTTTATATCATAAAAAAATGTATGTTGAGCAATAACAATTATAGTTGTTCCAAAACTCCAAATGACTTCGACAATACAGGGAAGGGGTATAGGAAAAAGAAGTTCAGGTTTAGTGAACGATTTAAAATCAAATATATGATAAAATAAATGCATAAGCAGGGTTTTATCTTCAATAAAAAACACATTTAAAATGATTAGTACGTCTATGGATGTGGATAGCTATAAGTTTACCAATATTTCCCACTTTATCTACAGTATACTCAGTCATTGTTTATGTACCTAGAATACTGAAAAGACATGAATATGTTTGTTTGTAACATGGGAAACTTTTTATCTCCAGCCATAGTCCTCCTCAAACTTATCCCCAATCCACCCTTCACTGGTGACTGAACTCTGTATGATATTCCTGCTCTCTTATTTAAATGTCCTTACCCCTCAATTCTGTTTAAATATTTCTTTACCCTTCCCATAAATGTCTCCCCTAGAACAGCAGACTTCCTTCCATTTGAGTGAAGGCAATCTTTATCGTATGGAATTCCCTTAATAAAAAGTCAGCCCAGTGCTCTAGAAACCCAAATCCTTCCCTCCTACACCAGGACTAAAGCCATGTATTTGGCCAAGCTCCTGCTGCCTTACCAGTGTTGTGCATAGCTTTTAGGGGTAGCAGTGACATTTAAGGCTGCAATCACCACCCACAGATCTTCACACAAAATTTGGGTGCTCAAACATAGGAATGGCCTTTTCTGCGAGCCCCTACATTAACCCAGCTCCCTACCTAATCATCCTGACTTATCTCTCCACCCTCCACATTTGTCCCATTTCCTGTACGTTCAGTGAGCATAAGACTCCTCTCAAGATTATCAAGCATTTTCAGTGTTGTAATGCACTTTTGAAAATAAAGCAAAATAAGGGAGATTTTTTCAGTGCAAAATTTGACAGCAAATACTACAAACTGCTCTGCGTACTAAGCTGCACACAACAGTGCTGCTAAAGGCAATCACATTTTTCTTTTGTACTTGTGTTACACAGTATATTGATCTGGCTCTCGAAATAAAAAAGTTGCCTATTACCCCTGATACATTTAGACTTCAGCATGAAGAAGATGATAGACAGCTCTCATGCAATTATTAATAGATAGTTATCCTTTCATATTTTTCAAAAAATGTAATATTTGTATTTAAGTCACTATTATTGTCATGCATTTCATGTGCATTCTTTTAAGATAACCTTACTTCAAAACGTGTTCTGTTCTTCACAATACATTTATTCCGCCTCTCTTTCTCAACAGGCTCATCTATCAAAAATTTTAAGCAAGGTCCAAAAAAAACCTGCAAAATAAAAAAAGGTTTGAAAGTCAAGGAAAAAGCTTTCAAATACACACATACCATATACAAGTCCAAAGTACCAAACAAGCCTAGGAACAAGTATATTAGAATTACCAACTTCAGTGCTTCTGAATGCAGTTGCAGAACCACACTTGCATGTGGAATCTTCAATAATAAACATTTCTGCATATATCAACTTTTTGCCATTTCCTGTTACATACTGTTGTTCCATCCACTGACCACCACATCACATGTAAGTGTACCATTCCATATCATTGAGGCAAACAGTATAGATTGAACATGATGCAGAGAGGTATGGGAAGTAAATAGGGTCCTGATCATCGTTCACTGAAAGAAGAAGGTCAACAGGAGCTGGTTATAGATCACAAGAAGAAAAAAGAAGGTAGAATGCAGATAATCAAATATTGGGGGCAAGAAGGATAGAGGAGGCCAAATGGCAACTGGTTGTGGTTAAATATGGAAGGCAGTAAAAGCTGATCATGGCAAGGGATAGAGAGATGGGAGTAAGGGGTCTTAACTGACCATAAAGCTCTGAGAGCATAGAAATACAGGGGCGGCCATAAAAAAAAACAAATCAAGTATCATGAAAAGTAAGATAAGACAGAAAGTAACAATCATTGATGAGGGAAAGAAAAAAGTAACCATGAGTAGAGAATTGAACATGGTTTCCTGAGTAAACTTGGTCTAAACACAAATTGGGACCGCAGGAAAATTTATTGCAGCCTAGTGGAGGGAAGGTAAATGGGAGCTAATTGTATACAAGAAAAATATGGGTAGGAGCAAGAAACAATTCTTAAAATAGGATACAGAAAGAAGCAGCAGCTGATCAAGTTCCACTGTAAAAAGATACAGAATAGGACCTGGTTATGAGCCCAGAGTGTCACGTTCATACAGATCAACAGATGTTTCACAGACTCCATTCACCGTTCTCCATTTCATAACACCGGGGAACGCATTTTTTGTTGAATTAGATCTTACACTTGTTTTTTACGATTTTTTGGGTGGTTAATCCAGAAATTACCCCAGTTTTTTGCTATCACATTCAGTTTTTTACAATACAGGGTACCCTCCATTTTTGTCAAAAAACATTCAAATTTTACATACTATGAAAAAATAATACCTTAAATGTACTGTTTATTTAAATTTGTTTTGTTCATACAAAGGAGTTATTGTTACTCTATGACTTTTCATCAATTAATCAGGTAAGCGGTTAAGGTAAAAATTTAGGCTTATAGCTTTTTCTGGAGTGTTCAGTGTTAGGACAATCCCGCCGGATGCTCCAGCAATAGTCATCCATCATATATGTACATCCCATCTACCTTGATACTGTCCTTCTATGACCTTCAAATCTTGGTGGAATTATTCACCTTGCTCATCACTGACTGCACCAAGTTTTTACGGGAAATTAGAAAGATGGCTATGCAGAAAATGCTCCTTGATGCTCATATTGCAACCAAGCATTTTGTAGCTCTCCAAGAGTTTCTGGACAATTTCTGTGTAATTATTTGCTGGTGCACTTCCAAGAAAGTCCTTGACAATGGCTTTGAATGATAACCAATCATTCTTTTCGACTTCTGACATTGTCCTGATGAAATGTTGATCTTTGATGAGCTGCTGAATCTGTGGATCATCAAACACACTGGCCTTTATTTTTTCAAATGACAGGCTAGGAAATGACAAATAAGGTACTTGAAACAGTCTCCTTCAGTCGGCAAAGCTTTAACGAACTGCTTTATCAGACCCAGTTTCATGTGCAGAGGCAGGAATATTGTTTCTATGAACAAGTGGCTCATGTAGAATGTTTGGATCACCTGGTTTTAGGGCAGATCTTGGAGGCCAATTCCTTTCCACCCAAAGCCTTTCATGAGCTCTGCTGTCCCACATGCGCAGATTACAGGGAAAAAAACTGACATGATAGAGGAAAATAACTGCACTTTCAGAATCAGCATACATATTTTAGTGTAAATAAGCCTAAAAATTGAAGTAAACAAAAAATGTTCCCCAGTGTAATACTAGTAGGTAATGCTGTTGTTATCCAGAGCTCACATTGCACCAATGTATTCCTCCAAGGATCACCAAGGCCACGATTTCCATTATTATAATAATAATAATTATTATTATTATTATTATTAATAATAATAATAATAATAATTTAATAATACATTAATTAAATTAATAATATTATTAATAATAAACAGTAATTATATAGCATCAACATATTATAAAGCACTGTACATTAAATAGGGGTTGCAAATGATAGACATGATGGCTGGGAGTATACTTTATGAGTATATGATGCACACAGCAAAAGATGTGCAAAAAGCAAAGATACATCAACATTGGTCATAAAACTCCCCATACAGGGGACACCTAATGAACGGAACTGCCACAACCTAAAGCTTTTACGACTGTGCGAGAGTCAGAGGTATGTGGAGCTTCAATAGGCAGACCTGCAAACTTCATGAGATGCCCTACCTTCCAAACTTGTTTTTTTGTAGATGGATGTTGCAGCAAAACATCTTTCTCTTTTCCCCACCACTGTCTTCCTCATCACTCTCACATGTTTCCAATGTCTTGCCCAGAACAACCTCAACATTTTTTCACCCTGACCCACAGTAAACTAAAAGTTCAACACCAAGTTCAGCCTGCCTACCTGCTTTTTTCTCAGATCTGTTTTTTTGTAATGCACTACCACCACTACTACCACCAGCATTGCTATCGGGGCAACCACTACTGTCACCACTAGAAGCAGCTGTAGAACCAGTCAGTGAATAACAATTCTGTCACTCTCAATTTTCTCCTCCTCTGCACTTCTCTCTTGTATCTCCTCCAAATTGATTAAATATGGACATTTATGGACATGTGCTTTTACTTAGTTAACTGTCATAGTTTGAGAAACATAGGCAATTTTTTTTAGCAACAATAGGAAAAAATACCTATGCATACCTGAAAATAATTGCTGTGATTTCATGTGATGAATAATCAAAATTTGAGTAGAACAGGCAAATTTTATTAGCAACAAGCACTGTCCCTCTGTGCTCTAACCTCTGTCCCTGACTAACAGAAGCAGAGAATGAGACGCCATATCTGGCCCCTTTTTTTAATTCTTCCCTGTTTCTATGAACTTCAAGGTGTGTCCCTTTCTAGCATTAGCGGAAAATAAAAGCTTTGCAAGCCATGTCTTGCTGTGCATCATCTTTTACACTGACATTAGCCCTCTGTAGATGAAGGAGACAGGTGTACCAATGTATCTACCTGCCACTGGATGATTTTCCCCACTAGTGGAATATCAGATTTGAGCTTAGATTCAGATCACAGGTTGGTATAGCTAAAATACAAGTTGGAATGGACTCCTAATGAAGCTATCCAACCACATCTAATATGGAATGAGTTTTTAATGAATTTGGTATTAAATTTGTCTAAAAACTTGGGATTTGCTTCAGCTGACCTTTAAAATCTCACATGCAATTTTTTTTTCGCTTTGTCAACTGTTATGCAAATGCATATTCTATAGTATTCATGGTCTATTCTAAAGCCAATTTTAGTGAAGCCAGTTAACTTACTAATAAGAGTCTGATGTTAAGAGCAGACTGTAGCAAAATTCAGAGGATGCAGGAGAGCCCAAAGAAACAATGATCTGTATGTAAAATACATCAGTAAAGAAGCAGCAGGATCTGCGAACACATACTGGTACTGTGCAACAAATCTATCTGAATTAGAAATGGAAATGAAACCAATTTACAGCATAATTGTGTGTGTTTTCAATGCTTCATTCATTTGCCTTGTACAGTGATTCATGTGGAATAATGTTGTCTTTTGTTTAAGGGGGATCTTTCCTCCCTCCTTATTTGTGAAACACTGAAATATGGCTGAATGATGGCAGTTGAATCTGTGCAAGGCAGCAATCTGAGGACAAACAGGAGTGAAAACATGGGTATTTATTCACTGAATAGAATGAAAATGTGCTCCATCTGCAAAACTGGCCATTGTGTTTTGGACCATACTCATTTCACAGACAGTTTCCTTTATGGAGCTGTGTACTATATATTTCAGAAGTTAGTTTGTTATCTTTTGTAGAATATATCAAATAACTAGAGGTTTTGGCATTGAAATGAACATAACAAAATTCCTTTGATACCTGAAGGTATTATGATTTTACAACATTGTAGGGAAAAAGCTAGATATTAGATACCTAGGTCCTGATTTAATAGACTTGTGACTTTGCTGCCAAAGTGATGTGCACATGTTCATATTCAATGCATTCCCCTATTTGTTTGATCATGCAATTGCTGCTCATTGACTTAGTCAGTTGTCTTTAAATATAGTGGTCTAAATCTTGAATGTTGCTTATGTAGCCAGCCAGTTGTTGAAAACCTTTCAGGTGGTTCCCTTTCAGGAAAAACATTTATTCAGTACTTGGTATATTTAGTTTATCATACCAACACTAATGTTTAATCCTACAAAATGAAAATAATTAGAAAAATATCCAACATAAAAGTACTTTAAAGTATTGCATTGTAAATTTTAAATACAGCTTTTTCAGGCCTTGTGCATGATGGGAAATATCTGTTCATGAAGCAAGGTGCCACAGAAATCTATAGAGGGCATGTGTGTGGTGGCATGAAGGGGGGCTTTGTAAATCTAATGAAGTGAATATGAGCATATTAGAAAGCCAGTTACAAGAACCTTAAACTTTAGAAAATTAATCTCTTGGACATCGTAGTAATACCATACTATGGCACAAAATATGTATACATACTAAAATCAGCTTGAGTATCTTTCATTGTTTGAGATTTGCTAGAGAGACAGGCTCTTGTTCAAGATAGCTGTGTGTATGCATTATCTTTTTATAATTAGTTGATCATACCAACATGTTTTATTCCTAAAACAAAAATTAAATATATAGAAAAACTAACATAAATTACTTTTAAGCATTATAAGCAATTTCTCCAGTGTGGTAATGAAATGACAGTGGGGTATTTAGTACAAAATACCAGTTGTAATTTCTGCAGCTCTATTCTGTTTTTAGGCAAAATGCAAATGAAAAGGGTGTTTGTGTTATGCAGAGAGACAAGGCAGTGATGAATTACAATAAGGGGAAACTGGATGGTAGCCCAAGCTTACATATTTACTGGAGCAGAACTTTTTAACTAACAATTAACAGTAAGAACAATAAATCAAATACTGGTACATCTCGTGCTTATTCAACTAAAATATTAAAATAAATATTATAATGTATGACCTATACCATCTTAGTGTGTTACAAAATAAAATGTTCCAGTTTACCCTCTGATTTAGAGGCAATATTTCAATTATTTTTTTCTGAATTATGTATGCAGGCAAGAGGAAGGAAGACTGAAGATGTCAATGTCAGATGCAACAGAGGCAGTAAATTACTTATGTTGTTTGCCATCAGGAAATGCTAGGGATCTATGTTGTAGAATAGTAGATGTGAGCATTTAGGTGAATTTTAATACTTGGGCCAGCCTAATGCAACTTCATGCAAAGAATGAAAACTTCATACTTGCACAGGTGAATTAAAGCTAACCCCCAACCTTAATTTTAGTCTGGCACAGCTGTACAGGCTTCTGTCCTGTACTGTAATTGTTTACAGTACATTGATTTCTCTACACACTGTCAGCTTCTCACAGTGGGCCTGATTCATTAAAGTTCTCCAAGACTCAAAAAGACTAATATGGGTGAACCTGGATCTGATCCATTATTGAAACCTTTGCCAACTAGTAACAAAGTTTTTTAAGAAATTCATCCAGCATCCAAGTTTGCTGGATCACACAGGTTTTCCCATGATCGTCTATTTACTCCAAAGCTCTTAGAGAGCTTTAATAAATTAGGCCCATTAGGTCTATCAAACTATGATATGTGGTGTGATTTCAAAGCTTCCAAAGGATCATTGTTATAGGTTGAGAAGCCGACACTTGGCAGGTGACACAGGATTACCTGAGGCTTGAAGTCCGTGTGGCTCCTGGTCCTCGCCAGAGCACCCCACAAAGAGTGATGAGCCAGTGACCTCCTTTGCTGCAGGAAAGTCACCAGGTTGCAGCCTCCATGCTCTCCTAGACGGCTTGAGAGTCAAGGTGGTGTAGTAGTAGAGGCTGAGTTCAGGCCAGTTCAACCAAGGCAAAGCCATATATTAGGCTAAGGTCATGGCAGGCAGCAAACAAAGCATGGTTGTGTAACAGGCTAATGTCAAGGCAGGCAGCAATCACAGGCACAGTTGAGGTCAGAGTCAATCAAAGGTCAAAAACCAGAATAGCAGAATCAAGAGCATGCTGGGCAAAGTAGCAGATAACACGCTAACTATCCAGCAACCAGAACTTAGAAATAGGGAGGCTTAAATGGAATTGGCAATAAATACTGGCTTAAATAGTAGAACAATAGTAGAACAGGATCAGACAGTAACTAAACTGCAGGACAAATTCTTAATTCCCCTCTACCTGCAGACAGTGTGCTGGGGATGCAGAGATTGATAGAGTACATTACATAAGCGTAAAGGAGGCTGAGGATGCTGCAAGTTGCTAAACTGAGGAGCTGCGGGTGGAGTGCATACCAAGAAAAGGAAAGTTTTATTTGAAGACCTCTTATGTCTCTCTGTTGTTGCATGTAAGAATCAATAGTGGTAAAGCAAATAGGAAATGTGGATAGGGACATTCTTGACAATTTCCCTTGCCAAATTGGAATGGATACTATTGAAATCCACAATACCCAACTGAAGCCCTAGTATGGACATACATAGCTACAAGCCAAATCAGAAAATTCCCATTTACTCAAAGTGTACACATACTGTAAATGGCTAGGACAGTGAGTCAAATTATTTTCCATAATTATGCAGTAGAGATCTCTGTCAGGCTAGGTGAATGAAACAGGTAGATTAGTTTCTTAATATAATGCTTGTCATGCTGATGCAAAGCCCATCTTTATGTAGCTATTGACCTACTTGTGCGTTTAGTTGTTGTGGCAGACTTTTTGTAAACAATTTTATTTGTATTGATAAATGGAACAGAATTATAATTTACCCTGGTTTGGGGGTCTGTCTTCAGAGTGACATGCTTCGAGCATTTCCACAGGTAAAGATTTAGTAGTTTTCAGTAAATATTATAAAGTAGAAATTCACTAAAAGTGGCTTTACTGTGTCCATCAATTGTAAAATATAACTGAAAAGCTATCTAGCCCTTGACTTCTGCCCAGTTTCAGGGATTCAGTAGCAAATTTGATCTCTGCTGGAGCCATATCAGCTTCTAGTTAAGTAAGAATGTTCTCTGGAATTCAAAGTATATGTACATGTGTGAACAATACGTCTTAATTAAACAATAATTGTTAAGAGCACAGCAATATATGTTTGCTGTTTGAAATTCTGACAGAATATTAGGTGTATTACTCGTGCCATGACAAGTTCTAATTTTATGGTATAAATGGGGGGATTGGGGGTTACAGTATTTTAATTTGCTTGCAAGTGGTAAGTTTGCTTTAAGTTAATATTGTTGATTCAAACGTCTAAATATTTATTCTGTCTTGATTTGAGTTTTAAGCTTTCTGTTCTTTTCCTTTTTGGTCTGGCAGATTCTGTAGATTTGTATTACTAAGAAATTTTAATTAGTTGTAAGTTTTGAAATTGCTTAGCTTAACTAGTTTAGTTAAAGAATTGAAACCCTGGACATTTACAGCTGGAAAGTTAAGCAACATAGTCAAGTTGTATGAATACTTAATGTAAAAGCCTCAGGGTTGTGTAGAAGGGGGTGGGAAAAAGTAACTAGGGTAAGGAAAGAAAGGAAGAGGGGAAGGGAAGTTTCCAAAACATGTAAAATAATTAAATATGACAACTAGGAGCTGTTCTGCACACCACTGCTGCACAGAAACCCCCAGAAATTCATGTCATTCTGGTGTGATTGGCCCACTGATTTTTGTAGAAGTCCAACATACAAATTACTTGTTAGGCATCTATGCAGTATGAACTTTATTATTGGTGAGATACTCTCTAAGAGTTGCACCAGACTCCTTCACGCAGGAATCAGCAAAGATAGTGAAACAAATCATGTCCTCATAATAGAAAAATATATAAATCTGCTATAAACTTTTATAGAAAGTGTTGCAATGTTTAAAAAACAAATGTATTGAATGTGACAAGCCATTATATCTCTAACCAGCAGTGACAGTCAACAAAACCAAGATAGCTGGAGAAAAGGAAATATATGGGGAGTTTCATTGGGTATTATATAGTCTTTAGTAGGAGGGGCCTGAGGTAAGCATTGGGTGTCTACCTGGGTGAACCATTGGCAATTAGGCTTCTTGTACTGATTTTTTTCTGAAAATATTGTGTCTAATATGATCATTTGCTGTTTTGTTGACAATGTGTTACCAGACAGGAAGTGAGAGGAACTTTACAGCTACAGCACAAACAGAGATAAAAATTTTTTTTAGTAAGGTCAGGCTTGTTCCCCTATGAGATTTTTCCTCATTTCCTATCTGGTTAAACTGTTTCCAGCAGTACAGAAAGTTAAAGCCAGTCTTTCTAATGAAGCCTAACAGGCGTTTTAAACCATTCTCAATACTTGAAAAAAGTTAACAGATGCAACAACACATTTGTGATTTGCAAAAAGGGTCAAGTTATAAATCTTGAAGAAATGCAACATTTTATGCATTGCATTTTGTAAGATAATCAAAGATATTGTTAAACAGAGCACTGCAATTGTCATTATTTGTTTATCATAATTAATAATAGTATTAGAATCTTGAGATAAGAGATGATTCACTAATCTTTTGGTCTTTACATCCTGTCAAAAATGGCAGCCATTGGCAACTATTCTTGGCCTAACATATTTTCTCACCTAAGGTACTCAACATACAATATAACTTATAGACAAAGGTAACTTTCCACTAGCTTGGCTTTAAAAGTAAATGGCGATAACACATCCTCCTTGTATATAACTCAGTTTTTGTCTCAAATTCTATGCCAATCTTAACAGGAAACCACAGGTATATTTTAACATTTAAATAATTTTAGGTTGATATGCATTAACTATATTTATGTAAGTGTAAAGGATAGTATTATGTAATAAATAACTTTACCTATTAAAATAACTTGAATTAACTCTACCTATTAAAAAATAATCATATACCTGGAATATCGTCTGACTGTCAAAGTTGCAGCATAGTTATAGCATAAATACCTCATTATATGCAGTATTTGTCCAAATAGCAATGCAGCATTACTTTCCAGCTTAGTTGCTCTTGGTAAAAACATGGAAATGGCAAAAACAACCCAGATTATCATTCGTCAAGCAGGCAGTAGGGCTTCGTCATTGTGGATTGTCATGAATTATTCTGCACCTTACAAAATGAAGGTTATTTTACCAGAGCCTTGTGGGTGAGGAAAAATATAAAGAAAAACACAGGAGACTGAATCTTGGAAAAAGACTTTGAGGTGGGCTGAGGGAAAGTGTGGCTCAGGTTTCAGGAAGGCAGCAGCAGATAGTGCCTAAAATTACGGATCTCTAGTTGATGATAGAAAGTGGAGACTGATGGGGCATTCAGGAGGAGTCTCAGAAATATACAGATGATAATTTAGTGCACAGAACATTACTGTCAATATAGAGAAACTCTATACCAAGGATAAAAATCTGCCGTGTGTACGTAGCTTAAGAGTGACATTCTTTCCATGAGCTGTGGATTTAGTAATTATAGCAGCACAGAAACATTAACATGTAGCAATGCAGGAAGCAAAGACAAAAATTCATTACCTCCATAAACCAACAACAAGCAAGTGAATAATCATAAAAAAATAAAAACCTAAAAGGTAAAAAGGTAAAAAATGTACTCCAGCAAATTAAAACTGAGATGTACTGCTAAATAAAAATAATGAATAAATATTATGTTACCTGTTAAAATAGGCTAAGGATAAGCATTAAAATATTCTAACTATGTCTAGATTGAAACAAAAGGACTCTTTTTGCATACAGTACAACAGCCCGCTCAATGAGAACCAAAGTCTGAAGTGCCTTAAGTGAAGTTTTCCTTTTTCTGAACAACACACCCATTGTGTGTGTCTGCTAATCTGGTCAAGGCAGGAATGTGATGTTGATGCTGCCCTGGTCAGCTAAAGGGAACAAGGTGAGAAAGAGCATTTCAAGGACACTTTGATGACAAGGATGGCCTAATAGAACATTCGAGGTGCCAATTGATCTCTGTAAAAGTCTCAAAATTCTGTTAACCATCCTAACTGCACAGCAGCACTGCATACCAGGTTAAAGAATGAGAAAGAGATATGGCAAAAATTCAAGGAACTGGATTAAGAGATGTCTGGCTGTACATCAGAAAAGTACATTTGGTAATACTAATACACCAGCAATTTTTGGCAGTAATTTCAAATATTAGATGTTATCCTCAAGTAATAACAGCAGTACTATTAGTTTGAATCTTGTACCATTATTTAGAACATTACTTTTAAAATTAAAGATGAACTATAGTAGGTTTGATGGATATAAAATTAGGATGTCAGTTTATTTAGAGATTGAAAACTTTTATAATAGTGTTAAACATTAACAATTCTTCTGGTAGCCAGTTAACCTAGGCTTAGAGTTGGCCTAGCTTTAGATATTTGGTTTGCTTAAAGCTCATGCGTGACAATATCTAAATGGTAATATCTAAATGTAGTACAGATACTTATTACCTCTCAAAGATGGCTCAGAAAGGTTTTGTACGTGTAATGCGCCTGGGCACACAAACCACAGCCAACTCCAATAGTCCTTTTATCAAACTTTTTTATTATAGTCATAAAACAAGACAGGGTATTTACAGATAGTAAATTCGTAAAGTCCGATAAGCGTAGTACAGGAGGGTAAGGCAAAGGCAGGTCAGGAACAATCCGAGGTAAGGGCAGGCAGCAGACAAAAGAGGTCACAAACAATCCGAGGTCAGGACAGGCAGGGTACAGGCAAGAGTCAGGTATTAGACCAGGTCGCTATTATAATGACAATTGGAGAAACATAAACTAACAAAGAGAACGCACCCAAGCACACTGTGTACACAGACGCTTATAGGGGGGCAATGGTGTTCAGGACAGGTTCTCCTTAAATGGCAAGAGTGACCAATGAACTTGCGCCACCTGGCGCCATTCGATTGGACAGTAACTGAATCCCCTGCGGCCGATTGGCCGCATGGAATTGAAACTATGTCCCGCCCCGCGGCGAGGCACCCGAGTGCCACGCCCTCGGGGGGTACAAGAGGCACGCATGGTAGAGCTCGCACCTCCTCCCACAGCACCCCTGGGACGTGCACTACTTTGCGCATCCAAAGGAGTGCTGAGAACAGGACTTTCT
Source organism: Pyxicephalus adspersus (assembly GCF_032062135.1). Lineage (NCBI taxonomy): Eukaryota > Metazoa > Chordata > Amphibia > Anura > Pyxicephalidae > Pyxicephalus > Pyxicephalus adspersus. The sequence goes on along the minus strand of NC_092858.1, from coordinate 85,352,789 downwards.
GTAATCATGTTCATAGAGATGCAAGGGATGCCGCCTGGCCGAACAGTAGTTTGGCCAGGATGGATCCCTCCGCCTGCAGAGAGAGACACGCTGCGAGCTGGGCAGCAGCCTCGGCCATGATGCCTGCTGTAGCGGCGTCTCCCTCTGCGGCTGGGATCCCCAGGGATGCCGTGGGCTCGCAGGACAGGTAAGTTCCTTTCAGTAAATTCTTGGTTGTGTTCACAAATGTCTGACACAGAACAATTCCCCCTTTCAGCTTTTAGTGACTTGCTGCAAAGTTATATTGCTGTAGTCTGATTATGGGAGAAAAGGAGAATGAGAAAACGTTTCCTCCTGCCTGCAGCAGACTAATGGCATTGACTTAGCCTAGGCGAAATCACCTGTCTGATGCTTCAAGTAGAACCAGGCTTTAGAAACATAAATATGTTTAGCAAGCAGTTACTAGGTTTCGAATAAACCTTTACTAACCTTGCAGCTTCAGGCACTTTGAAGTATTTTATTAATGTGTGTCTTTCCCCTTTCTTTTGTACCTGCTCTGATATATAGAGCAATAAAAACTTGATAGCTTTTCTAACCTCTCACCACTCAATCCAAATTCAAGACACAAAAAATGTTTTGCCTTTAGTTAAAAATTAAATCTATCCCACTGCTTGTTAGGATTAAGAGTCTTACAATATTTGAATGGCCATAACCAAGATACCTTTCAAAGATTGTATTCTAATAATAAAAGATACAACTTTTTTGAAACATGTAATTTTTACTGTATTTTGTGACATATCAAAAATGTTTTCGTACCTCCAGTAAATCAAAACTGTAAAATTACTGACATGTCCACAATTGAACATAGCAGTTGTGATTTTGTTACAGGTCAGCCCCTGGCAAGTGACACAGAATTACCGGAGTTCAAGTGGCTCCTGGTCTTCACCCTGCAAAAAAGTGATGGGCCAGTGACCACAGTGGCCATCGGACTGTCCATCCCAGCATCCTTAGCACACTGCCTGCAGCTGGAGGGAATTATAGAGTATGTTCTGCAGCCAATGAGAAGATTAGTTCCTGGTCATGATGCTTTCCTACTATTGGCTGCTGGTCCTTTTTAGACCTCTATAATTCTAGGTGCATGTTGCTGGATCCCCATGTTATCTGCTGTTCTTCCAAGTGTTTTTGCTCTCTCGATTTTGCTACTTTGAATTTTGAACTTAGCTTGATCCTGACCTTTATTTTGCCTGAAATTGCCACCAGCCCTGACCTCAGCTTGTTACTCAACCTTGCCTCAATTGCCACCTGCCCTGCCCTCAGCCTGTTCCCCTACTCCATTTCTATATGGAAGCCATCTGATCCCTGTCACCCCTGGTGGGGAGAACCTGGTGGCTACAACCATCATTCTGCTTTTGCTTTGATATCACTTGGCCTTGTTGGCTTGATGTATTTAAAATCCTAGATTTATAGTGACTGCACCAGCAAAATGTCTTTACATGGTATTATAGCATATTTATAAATTTAATCCTAAACACTGACTAGTGTTGATTAGTGACACATGCTAATTAAATTTTTAGTGTGGTCAGTCACCTTGACTACATAAAGTTGGAAGTTAAATGAAATTTCAACAGCTTTCAGCTTCCTTGCTTGTTCTGTTGTATAGTTTGCTGACAGATTACTGTACAGAATGGCTGCAAATTTTATGTTATAAGTACAAGCACTGCAGCAACATCTACATATTTTATACAGCAAAGCAAAGAACAGTTAATTCTGCAAATACATGCTGCTGTTAAAGACTGACTACCAATCACTGCATTACACTACAGGCCACTTTTACCAACACTGTCAGTTGCAGACAGGGCCGCCATGGGGCGGGGGGGGGGGGGGGGGGTTTTTGTGTCCATGTTGGAAAATTTCCCTTTTTTATCTGTTCTGATGACAAATAAAAATGTGGGATTTCCCCACAAGTGGAATTAAACATTACAAATAAACATTGCAACCAGGCAGATTGTTTAATGCGGAACGTACAGGCCATGTCCCTTCTGTAATAAAATAAACAAACCTGCCCGATTGTAGTGTTTTATATACACTGTTCTCACTCTTCATCTGCTCGTCTTCCAGATATTGAATCATGAAGCCACGGCAATGTCTCAGCATACTTCACTGTGCAGCTCAGGGTACTTTTAGGAAAATACTGCAAAAAAGCCAGCATAAGTCCCCTCTCTTACACACCTTATCCCCCATATCCTTACCACCGGTCTCTGACATCGTCCCGTACAACGCAGCACTAGCAGTCATGTATCCTGGGGGCCTTCCATGTTGTATTGCCAGGGATGAGGAGTATTTCTTACTGGTACCCCACATAAATACCACCATTGAACTTTTTAAAGCGTACCTAAACTCAGAAATTTCACTTAAAAGGGTAGACAGCCCTGACAATTCTGTAAGGGTGTGGCACCGCCTCTAATTCTCGATTGCCTAGGGGAATGGGAGCGCAGAGCCTCCGGGGAAACCTACATCACACACCCTTGGGTGCTCTTCCGTGCATGCCTGAGCAGGAGCATTTTCACACGAAGAGAAAAATTTGCACAGTGAGATTGTCTTTTTTTTTTCCATCCTACATCACCCAACCTCACGCCTGGTTAGGGAGACCTAGGATGAACAACCAGGAAAAAGAGGGAGCGCTGGCTGGCGGGGGGTTGCCGGGACGATGCAGGACCTGATGCAAGGACAGATCAGACTGCCCTGCAGGATTGAAGGTAACTAGATTTGTTTTTTAAGCAGTTTTCAGTTTAGTTCCTCTTTAAGTACAAGAGGGGCCCTATGGCAGGGGACTTATTTTTTTTCCTAGCAGTTTGGTAAGAATCCTCCATTAAACTGCTCATCATCAAACACAGCAGGAAATGTTTTCAGTGAGGGAAGTCCCTGCTTACACAGCTGTCACCACAATAAGTGTCCCTAACCCAAGGCTTGTGTCTGGTAACACAACATTCTGGATTTTCCTTCACTCTCATGGAGTATTTCTACCCAGCAATGTACACCTGACAGAAAAGATAAGTTATATACAGCTGAGCATTCCCTGCACAGGAGTATTGTGTGTGCGGTATAACTGGCAGCTCAGTATGCTGTCATTGCAGTAAGGCGCGAAGCACGAGGAAGTTTGATCCGGCGGAGTGTCCGTAGTTGGTGACATCACGGGGTGTCAGCTCGGAGTGAAGCGTACACACAGAGCAGGGGCAGTGCAGAGAGCCGGGAGCCAGCACGGCATAGCATAGCACGGCATAGCATAGCACGGCACGACATGCACTGCTGACACAGGTTAGTAGCGGGCTCTGTACACAGCTCTTGTACAATGTGCAGCCTATTCTGCCTGGTACTACGCACCTACAACTCGGACCTCTCCTGCCCCATACTAGTAATGCGGTGGAATGGCCATTATGTCTAATTAATACCTCAGCATGGCAGGTAGTGACACGTTGGCCTGGGATTGAGGTGACATTGTTCAGGGCTGTCCTCCTCCCTGAATTCTGGGAAGCTGGCTGGGGATTATGGTAATATAATATGGCTGCCTTTGTTTTCTTCTATAGAAATGTATATGTGTGTTCTGTGTATGTCTGGATATAGGGGACTGGTGTCTGTACATGTTATGGTAAGGAGAACCTCCTAGGAATCACACACAGCCTAAATATACATTCAGCACTGATCAGAGGCAAACAAGACAAAATGAAAGCTCACACTAAACAAATCACAACAGGTTGTCTTCTGTAATATGTCACAGCTACAAGTCTATGAAATCTAACATTTCCTGCACACACATGGCTGTCATAGCGGTGTAATACACACAGGCAGGGATTCACTTCTGGCCCAATGAAACTATCAGATCTGAAGGTAAATTAGTAGCTGATTATTAGGAGTAATTATTGGGGGTTTCTGAGCAGTAGAGAACAGATCGAATGTGTTGGTAAATATCATACAAAAGTACACAAGTTGTATGGTGTGTACAAACAAACGACAACATCTAAATGTTTCTAGGGCAGAATATTGTCTGTGTGTGCAGTGTTTTAGGACTTCTGACACAATCACCCCAATGCAGAACTGGCAGCAGAGTTGCTCCTGTGGACTAGGCTCATGGCACAATAAGAAGTAGAAAAAAGGTTACACAATAATTACTATTTTTTTTTTTTAGATCTTCTTTACATGTGATTGGATATATGAAGTGAATCTTCACAGTTTATTGTGTGAACATTCTCAGCTCCTGTAGGTACTCCACCCAGTTGTTTTCATACTGATTTCTGTGGTTGGCTTTTGTGGTGCTGGGTGTCCCTAGGAACTGGCAAGCCTGCGGCCTCTGCAGATGTCAGGTGTACATGTTTTACCCTCACTACCTGTAGTAAAGGAATGTAAATGGCTCTCACTATCTGGGAATATACTTACCACTGTCAGTGTGTGTGGCACTTGGACATTTGTCACATCTACTTAAAAGTAAACCCAGACCCTGTTGTTATTTCTGAGATGTGGAGCCAAAGGTGGACCTGGTCTAGTAGCCTGCCGCTCATGGACACAGCAGGCTGTGGTATGCATATACCTAATATCACATCCCAGATCAGTAGTGACATCAATACAGGTTGCGGGGTAAAAGATAACTCAGTATTTTGTTGTCACACCCCAGATATTACCTAATAAATACTGCTTCCTGACATGTCAGAGGGATACAAAGAGGAAAAACACAACAGACCCTCAACCTGATCTCTGAGATTAGTAAATATTTACTAAGACCTGAGATGTGTATTGTTGGTGTGCTGTGTATTTCTTCCAGATCAGTAGAACGTGTGTCATGATTTTGCCTAAAAACAAAACAAGGTTTTTGTTCCTCCTCTTTGTTCGGGGTGACTGGTCTTGTATCCACCCGATTCTTGTAGTTTTTTTCATTTCTGCATTTAGTGGTGGGCATATTGGGTCCTCCTTACATCTTTGCTCTCTGCACAGGTTATGTGCGGCACACAATTGCTTCTTTTACAGGATACTACTGTGCTTGCATCAGCATTTGGTGCACACGGTTTTGGATGGGAATGGGAAGTATTTAAATTAAACTGTTTGTGCCAAAGGTTCAGCTTTAACATAATGAGAAATGTAGACATTCTTGCTAACTTTTTTTTAGACCCCAATGCAATTCTTTAACAAGGAAAATTTAAACCAGTCATGATATTTTCTTTTTTTTTAATTCTGATCAGTCTGTGGGTGATAAAAAGATAGCAGGAATGTGCATCAGTATGAATTGCCTGGGGTTTGTTGGCAGGAGAAGTGAGGATGTTTCATGAGGGTTGCAGACTTGGCAACTTTGAAAAGCTGCTTCCTTTTAATTTAGGAATGTATTTCCTGAAATGGACAATATGCTTGAATTCTGCTTTTCTTTCTGTAATGCAGAATATCTGCCCAAATCTAAACGTGCTTAATTTTTAACAGCGTTTGTGGTTCTCCTAATAGAAAATTCCTTTACAAATGATGGAAAATGTGTAAATGACTGACTCATCACCAAAAGAGAGTTCTCCGAGATTTATTAGCTAGTTAAGCTGTGTCTTTGGGGAAATAACATCAGTGGATATAGGGGAGATCTGCATTCAGAGCTAAAGAGATCTCACATAATGCATAATGTAGGGACCTTTCTGACTAAAGACTGAGTGGATGGTTTTAAGAGATCCTCATATCACATACAAAGCTTGTAAAGTAAGATAACATCCATGTTGAGTTTAAAGATGACCCCTAACCTTACCCTTAGACTTGCAAATTTGGCTCCTCTCCTGTATCGGGTATGTATGTTACTTCCAATCATTTTATTGCACCCTGGGAGCTTCTTACAATGGGCATTAGAAGCTGCAGCTTGTCAGAGCTTGCATTATTTCCCAACCAATGGACATCTATCATCATTTAGCCATTTCTTTCCAAGTTGAAATGGTCTCTGGAGTCACGCCTTTTATTAACTGAATTTTAATTCTTTTAATCATGCAGAGATCTTCTAGTACGGTAGTATCATGTTTTATCAATTGATTGTGCGTGGTTGTACAGTGCTCTAGTTATGTGTGACTAATTGCTATTACCTAATATTTCTTTTGCTTGTACAGTAGGGAGTGTCTGTCCATGATTGATTCCTGTTCTGCAGTTTTACAATTATAAATAAGCACTACAACAAAGAGCCCTACCCACAAGCAGTTATTAACTGCCCTGGTGGTAGCTTGAATACAGAAATCCTGTTGAAATATACTTATAATGTGTAATGTTTAAACTATTATTGATTGTTGATCATCTGTTGTCCAATATTAATCATCTTTGTTGTGTCCACTGGCTTTTGATACATTTGTTTTTCAATAATTAAAATGAATAACTTTAAATTTATAGTGTAACTAACAGGAAGTGTTGGACCCTGATAATACTGATCTGTGTTTTGTGTTTTATTTCTGCAGTTATTTAATATTTTTTTTTTCTTTTCTTTTTTTTTAAGAGAAAGATGGCGCTGAAAAAAAACTGCAGTTCCCTTGAAAGGGCATTTTGACCAATAGAAGATTTTTATATAGAGAAACATTAATTGGAACCTTGAAGAATGGCAACTGGTGCACCCCAAAGTGGAGGAGCTGCAGGGCCGTTAGGACCTCCTACGATAGCCATTCAGTTGAACCCTTCATTATATGCTGTAGCTGTTTGGGAATGGCAAGATGAACTTGGCAAGTGGAGACCATACAGCAGTAAAGTGAGCACTTATATAGAGCAGTGTATCCAATCCTATCAGCAGCAGCAGAAGAATACTCGAGCACTTGCAAATAGTAGAAGTATCTCCCTTGGACAAGTTGACCCTAAACTAGCTCCATACATAATCGACGTTGCAACACTGGCACAGTTTCGACAAGACACGGGTCAGTCAATGGCATTTACTTTTTTTAAGAGTTGGATTTTATTTTGAATACAAATGTGTTATGATTGTTTTTTTCGTATTTTTTTTGTTGCTTATACTTAAAGCAAACCTATTCTTTTCCCATGCAAGGCAAAAGTTTTGCTTTGGTGCCCTTCATTCCCGCAGTAATAAGTTAATACTCGCTTTTTTTCTATATCACATTTCATATGACACTGCTGGTGCTTGGTGAATGTCCCAGTACTGTCACAAGTGAGTGAGTCCTCAATCCCGTGTATTCTTCTGCTAGAACAACTTAAAGTTTACACAGATAATAAATTCCTCAACATGTGATAGAGCAAGGAAAGTTGAATGTTATCTCAGACAGCAACCTGGCATGGGTTTTACCCTATATATATATATATATATATATATATATATATATACTGTATTACTGTATACAATTGTTCACTTTTTGTGAAAGTTATTTTTGTGTTTGCTGGCACTTTGGACCAGATTTAGAACACACATCAGTATTGAGGTAGATTGTAGCATTAACAAGGATCAGTGATTACTCAGCTGGCTCAGTAGTTTGGGATTTTAAAGAAAAACATTTTCAGGACAAAGGTGTAGCATTCACAACATTGCAGCTTTAGTGCATTAGTGAGATTGGCCATGACCAATTCTAATACTTATATAGTGAAGCCTTAATACCTTTACCTCCTTTACAATTTTGAGAAGTTGAAGGGTAATGGTCACACCAGGTGCATGCTTTCTTTTAGTGGTAGGCTGAAAAAGAAAAAAACCTTCAAGCGATGAGGCACATATAGAGCTGTATGGCCTTGCCTTGACCCCAGCTTATGTTACGATGCCTTGGGCTAGGAGAATTTTTGGTATTTTAGCTGGAAATACAGCACCCGTTATATAATGAATTAAACTCATCAAAAACACTGTCCGTTTCTGGCTTTTAAACTTTTATTACCTGAAACAAACATGCAACAAGTAAAGTTAAGTGAATTTCTGATGTACATATTTTAGGGAAGTATTCAACCAGTAATTTAGCATGACAGCCAGACAACTAGCAATTTAGGCAGCCTCTATAGATTCACTTTAACAACATGCAGTATCAGTTTCAAGTAATATGTACTTTGGAAAACATATTGGTTGGGTTTTCATCCTAAAATATAAAGTGAATAAACGATGAACATAGTAAATAAATGTAATATACTCTTGTTCCTTATCATTCACACTGCAACAGAGTGGCCTTTTAAACTATAGTACAGGTAGTTGTGGAAATTTTTTATGATTTAGAGACTAACATTTTGGAGTCATGACAATACAATTTAAAGTATGGTGGGTCTAAAGGATGGGGGGGGGGGGGGGGCTAGAACAATGGAGGTATAGATAGAATGTGCAGTACAATGTGGAACATTATAGAATGTACAAAACAAAGTGTACAGTGTGAGACAGCATAATATGTACACCACGTTTTAAAGTGAGATAAAATGCAGAGTGCAATAGGAATTCACACTACAGTGAATCTAGTAGGGTTGTGTGATGTTGAGTATGCAATGTACTTCGCTGTGTAAAGTGTGCAAGCTCATCATACATGAACAAATTTTGTAGAGGTAAGAGACGGTAATAAAGCCACACACACAAAAATTCTGCACATACTTTGGTTTCTCTGAAGCTTATTGGTAAGTCATGCATAAATGATTGAGGTTATTAGCTTCCTGCCTCTAACCTCTTTCGATATTGTTCCTGTCATTGCATTTCACTTGAACAGTGGTAACTTCTCTCACACACACACACACACACCTTGTCATTAAATATAGCCTCAATTTCCCCTGAACATAGCAGAATATTTTGAAGTGTTCAGACTTGATAATCACGGGGAATTCCTGTGTATATGCAGTGTGAGACCAGTTCAGTCCAATCTCTAAGTAAGAATGATTAGAATACTGTATGCACAGTATTGTTAGGTAAATGGTTTTATCTACTGATTATTTTTCTATTCATATTTATGAATTTTGCATAATCTAGAAGAGGGCATCCTTCTGTCGGTTAAGAATTATGCTAAATGCACCTGCTTTTCAGTGAAGTGTATTGGAAAGTAATAAAAACAGTTTACTTATCACATTTATACTCCTATTTACTTCACATATCATATTCTTACATTCATACTTGCTCATTATTTACTTACCTTTTAGCAAGGTCCCCTCCAGCAGTGACATTTCCAAGCTTTGTCTCCCCTGCTTCCTCACTGTGCACCTCTTTGGTCATGGGATAGTGATGCTTATGTAACCAAACCACACAGAGTGCAATAAAAGAGAAAAAGAACTGCAAAGAGCACGTTTTCTTTAAAAAAAAAAAAAAAACTAGCTTAATTTTTTTTTTTTTTTACATAGTGAGATTTTTATCTTTAGTGCAACCCAGATATATTTATTTCAACTCTAAGCATTTTTTGCAACACTGTGATTGATAACACCAAAGCAAATCCTCCCACTGAGTACTGATTTAGAGATATTATAGAACAGAAGCAGTTTTGCAGCTGCAGAAAAACAAAAATGAGATTTTCTCCTAGGGAACAACAGCTTTTTAGTTTACATTATACTTTTACAGATGTTTTTCTAGTTCTTTTGATTCCTTTTTTTTTTCTTTTTTTTTTTTACACAGTTTTTTTTCTGTTTGACAAGACTTAGAAGCAGAACTATAGGGAAACCTGGGTGTTCAGTGTCTGTTTTTCTTGTACATGGACATGGCTATCATTATTGAAATGTGATCCTTTAGTTAGGCGTTGTTCACTGCATTTCCCACGGGACTTTCTGGTATTTTCATCTTTTCTTAAAATTATGACATGATATGCCTGGAGAGAAGTATTGCCAAGCTACTGTAAAAGTAATACAACTCCAACACAAAAATCCCCATAATTTTACTGTACATGTTGCTCTACTGCATAAATTATATAATTATATACTTATTTATAATATTAATTAAAAAAGTTTATGGACTGTGAGTGTTCAGTTCTAGTATATGTATTTCAATCCCCCCCCCCCCATGTAAAGGTATTGTTTTTTCCTCTGTTTATCAGAATAGTTTTGGCATGCTTCATCATCGTTAGTTATTTGATAGTATCTAAATTGTGACAGGTGCTCTTTAGGAAGATATCAGTGCTTCATTGGAAGCAGCTAATGCTGTTGGCATTCCCTGCCTGTAAACCTGGTGTATTGTCTATTCTGTTTATTTACCTCTATTCAGAAGAACTGACATATAGTTTGGGAATTGTTGGCGCAGTCCACATGGGCCCTGAAAAATACCTTGTGTGTTTTAGGTCTAACTGGTGCACAGTTCAGTAGTAATGCCTGAAATATTTTTTGTATTGATTACACATCCCACTTAACCTTTATCAGCTCTGTCTGCTGTGTTTTTGGTATTTCTTTCAAAATCTTATGAGTAACTTAAGTCCAGAAGAAGTTTTTATTTTTTAATTTGTCATAACATTTAGATCATCATTTTAATTTCAGTGTGTCATTTGTCTTCTGTAGCTTCACCCTTTTGGTAAATTCTCAGAATTGCTACCTTCACAACTTCCTTTTGTTCATGTTAAATGCAAGCCAAGTGTTCCATCTCTGAGCCAACTGTATACATCATAAAGCTTGAAAGGCAGGTTGTATTTCATACAGTCATGTGACCAGAGGCTGCAGTAAATTATGCTGCATACACATATACAATTTTTTGTCACTTGAAATTATTTTTCATGATCACTTCTAAAAAAGAGTGGCCGATTGGCACCCGCTGTGCGTGCCTGTAATATGGTCATTCCTGATTGGTTGTTCATGGAACCTTCCGGATGTA
>NC_092858.1:85311488-85341885 GCF_032062135.1 Pyxicephalus adspersus | reverse complement strand
AACATTATTTATTTAAGAAAAATGTTTTAAGAAAACAAGATTGTTATTTCTATTAAATCAATTTTAATTTAAAAATGGAAGATATTTTAATGCAACATAACCATCTGGAAGCAGAAATTTAGAGCAGACAATAATCCCCTTGTAGCATCTGATTGAAATATCTAAGCAATTTGGATACTTTTTAATCCCAGAAAAGCATCCAACGGCGTGGAACAGTCAGGATTTAGGTTTCATTTTATGCTCTTCTACCAGTATCCCACTATGATTTCTCTAACGCTAAAATAAAAAATTGTGTTGGAAACTGAGAAAAAAAAATACAAAATATTTACTTCAGATTCAATTCATTGCACAGGCCAAGATGTGGGTCAACTTTTCCCTTCTCTGCTACACAAATGAAGATTACCTCATTTGGGTAAACACATTTGTTTGTGTGTGTGTGTGTGTGTGTGTGTGTGTGTGTGTGTGTACTTGTATCCGCAAGGCCTCAGCCCTTGTCAGATTATGTCTATTAAACAATCGAATCTGCAAAGGCGGCATATGTGTTGACACACTAATACTCAGTGGTTTAATCAAACTTTTATGTTTCTTAAGAACTAAAGATGACAAGATATCATGTTTCCTGCCACAGTATCTCTTTCCTTAAAATAATTTTTTGTTTCTCTTTTTATATACTGCCTGCAAATGAGTTACCACTGCTACTAACTCATTTCACTGAACAATCTATTCAGGCAAACAGGGTGGAAATGAATTCAGTTTGTGGTTAACAAACTTTTATGCACTTTTTTTTTCAACTCAGATAAGTTGGGTTTCCTCCTCTGTTTTTGAAATATTTAGATCTTTGTCTGCCATTAGAGACAGCTGTACCTACAGTGATCATTGCAAAGAGGGGCAAAGATTAACATGCTTGGAATTTGGCTTTAGCTCAATGCATTGTAAACTTTGGTTTATTTACATTTACATTAGCTATTAAAAGCATTGATTACATTCACATCAAGTTGTATATACAGCTTTGCAATGTGTGTACTAAATCACTTGAAAGGACTAGACAGTCGGCTCTTCCCAGGAAACTGATGAGAATAACAGGATGCAATATTTTTAACCAGCCAGATAGTTAAGGAGAAGATGGGTGATGACAGCTGAAAGAAGGAATAACATTGTTGAAGTAATCAGTTATCTTCATGGAGCCACTTATTCAATGTAATCATTGTAGTCATTGTATAAACTTTGTCTATTGAGAATGCAGTTTTGCTGTATGCTGAATGTTATTTTGTTCCTACATGTCTCTTTATCTTCAACATCTACCTAACATTTAGCTAGATCATTTAGATTGTGTGTTTAATTTTACGAGAGTTTCAGCACTTCCCTAATCTCAACTAAGCAGCTAAAGTGTGCAAGTAGTAGTAATTAAAGAAAAATAACAAAAATAAATACCCCAGCAATAATTCTTCAATCCCTAAAACCAACTAAACCACAAAACAAAAAAATATTGTGAAGAGTCAATTACATTTCTGTAATAAACAAATCCTGTGGTCAATAATAAAACACTAAAACATAGGCACTTCCCGTTCTGGTGCCTGGATGTGCGGATAGCCTCCCCGGTCACTGCTTCACCACCAGAGAGATTCAGTTTATAAAGCTGCTGACACCTGGCACACATTAAAATGACAGGTAATGGTCGCCCATTGCCACTACTCACAGCACTGGATGGGAGAGGATTCTCTGCTTCGTCGAAAGAAAAATCACGCCAGAACAAAGAAACTGCAGCCTCTTCCTAAATGGCGCTATCTGCGTCACAGCTGCTTGTCTCACCTTAGTCTCCTTCCCCTGCAGAGGACACTGCTCCAAAAGGCTTTCATAGTCTGATTGGGGCACGAGTGTCTGAGTTTCTGCACCCTGTGATCTGGAAAGCTGTGGATAAGTCTGTTAGTAGAGGTAGCGCCTCTCTCCAACAGGAACTGCTGGTACAAGCACAGAAGAGCACTGCAGCTGAGACAAGTATTTTTCATATTCGAGGACATGTATACCATGCTAGTTCACACAGTCTTGTAACGAGTTGAAGACCTAGAAAATCGCTCAAGCAGAAATAACCAGCGCATTATTGGTCCTCCTGAATTGTATCACACTGGTCTGCTTGCTTCCATTTGCTCTACTGATATACCAGACATGCTAGCCATTTCTTCATCTTCCAAAGCACATCAAGTCTATAGGCTCAGTCATCCTAAAAAGGTAAATGTTAAACTATGACAAAAAGGAACAAATGTACCACGGGAAAAAGGAAAAATTCAGATGGAAAAAAAGATGAAAACACTAAGCGGAGAAATAACAAATAAACAAATAGTCATAAGAAAATCCGCCATAATAAGAGGCCTACACGGGTGGTTCAAGACCAACTATCCCATGTTCTACCTGAAAAAATTACTTAGAAACAGTTTAGGATCTTGAGTATCTGGAAATTGTCTCAAGTGTCCATGCCTTGTATGCAAGATGTCCTCCATGTACATGATCTTGTTAACTTCTACTTTTTGCACAATACTCCGTGGAAGTCCTTGAAAATACCTTTATTGTGATGTATGTCTTTCATTACCAAAATCAAATTCTCACCTGCCTACCCTGCCACACTGGATTTCCAGGCAAAAGATGGTATCAGTAATTCTAACTTTAGTAATCAATGAGTTTGTCAACACTATTCTCTCCATTTTGCCAAGAAACCCACCGTCTTCCGCCTTGGTGTGGCTGGCGACTGCCACCCAGCTTGAGATGACTATTGCCGTGTCACTTCCTTGTTGATGTGGACACTTCTGGAACTTATGTTGCTCTTCTACATTTACTGATCATATTTTTAAGTCTATTTCTTTTGTTCAGCCTGTGTTTTTTCTCTTGTTTTTCATTTTACATAGAATCTGCCCTGACTTAGCATCTTTTTGAGGACCATACCTTCACTCTCACTCCAGCAAAAAAGTCATGTATGTTCAGGATTCCACTGCTGGTTCCTGCCTATCTCCATTATATGTTATTTGTTTTTCAATATTTTTATTGAATTTTACAAGTAAATAAACATTTAGGTCAACATAAAGTACAAAATGTCAACAGAAATATAAACACGGAGGACGAAAAAAAAAAAAATATGCGTGTATACAGGTCAACATTGAAGATCACATCAGAAGATGACTGTGCAACAAAATTACTATAGTCCAGGTATATCTAGTAAAGAAAACATATTGGGATCAAAAAATTAGGGAGCAAGATATACTATCTGGGCTTACTGATAAATAAAAAACTATACACAGCAGAGTTGTAAAAAGAAGAGTGAATAAAGCCTAGATCCCCGTTATGAACCAAGACATGGACAGACATCAAACAAATAAACTACTGGGAGGGTAAGGGAGGGAAGAGGAAGTTGGTCAAATCAGTAACGTTGGCGTGTTATATCCCACAAGGATAGCCGAAACTGTACATTATGTATTGTTAAAAACAATCCAAGGCTCCCATATGTCTTCGAATTTATCTAACGAGTTCTTTAGAGTGTGGGTTAATCTATCATTAACCATGACCCGCGCATGGGCCTCGGGGAAGCTTTAATTACTGTGTTAATATATGAGGACAGTTGTCTATAACGAAAATGTTCCGTGTGAGGGATTTCAAAACTACTGACTAAGTGTTCCCAGGAAAGTACTGCACGAACATCGATCAAGTCCTTCACCCTCCTAAAACCTTTGGAGATCCACCATTGGAAGTTAGCTAAACTTAAACCCGGTGGGAACTCCGGATTATTCCATAGAGGTGTGAGGGGTTTATGAGGTGAGGACAGCTGCTGATAATGTTTGAATTTATCCCAAACCTGCATGGAGTGGGACAATGCCGGACCTAAAATAGACCTCCGCCCACTTTTTTTACGCCACATGAGGGATTCTGTGGATCCCGAGAATTTATCATGATTCTCTATTTCCACCCATTGGGGACGAGCTCCATGTAAAGTGCTCAGCGAAGTTTGTGCTATCTGTGCCGCAACATAATAATATTTCAGATTTGGGACCCCCAGCCCCCCCCTTTGTTTTGGTGCAAAAAGAGTATCCTTCCGTATTCTGGCCTTCTTCCCGGCCCAGATAAAATGCATTATCTTAGTCTGTAAAAGTTCCAACTCCTTTACAGGGACCTAAAGAGGGAGAGTACGAAACAAATAGAGTAATCTGGGGAGTAGGTTCATTTTGATAGCCGCTATCCGTCCCAGCCACGAGGGAGGGGCAAGGGACCACCTGCGAAGGTCCGCGTAAAGCTTTTTAAACAAACCTGTATAGTTAGCTTTATAAAGACTAGTGTACGTGGGAGTCAGCCGTATACCAAGGTACTGAATGGATTCCTCTTGCCAACTAAAGTCAAACCTCTTCCGCACTCCTTCCAGGGTTCCCAAAGGAATATTTATATTTATGGCCTGGGACTTAGATTTGTTAACCTTCAGGCCCGAGCATAGAGAGAAGTCGTCTAATAGTTTTATTAAATTGGGCAGGGTGGTGGTTGGGGAAGTAATAAACCTCAAAATATCATCAGCAAAGAGAGCACATTTATGTTCTACCTGGCCACAGGTTATACCTTGAATATTAGGGTCTGTACGCACAGCAATAGCCAAAGGTTCAATAGCTAGGGCAAACAGTAGTGGAGAGAGCGGACAGCCCTGTCTGGTCCCTCTTTTGATTGGAATAGCATTGGAAAGAAATCCCCCTAACGATATTCTTGCTTCAGGAGAGTTATACAATGCTAACAGCAGATTAATAAAGCGGGTCCCAAAATCCATCTTTTTAAGAACCTGAAACAGGTATTTCCATGATATACTATCAAAAGCCTTTTGAAGGTCAAGGGAAAGCAACATAGCCTTACGGGGGGGGGGGCCCCATCCCAATTGGAATTAACTACTGAGATGAGATCAATGGCTCTTCGAGTTTGATCTGGGGCCTGTCTGTGTTGCAAAAAGCCCACCTGGTCCGGATGAACATACACTCCCAGAAATGAGCCCAGTCTCATTGACAGGATCTTCGTCATAATTTTGAGATCACAGTTAATTAGTGAGATCGGCCTGTAATTGGCCACTTCCGAAGCGTCCTTACCAGGCTTAGGAATCACACTAATATAAGCTCTATTGGCGTCCCTTAACAGAAAGTGTCCGTCCCGCAGATAATTAAAGTAGTCTGTTAAGTGTGGCGCCAAAATAGGGCAAAACGTTTTGTAGTATATATTAGAGAAACCATCCGGGCCAGGTGAGCTGCCCAACTTAAGAAATTTAAGTACCCCATGTATTTCCTCAATCGAAAATGGTCGTTCCAAAATTGCCTTGTGCTTGGGACGCAATTTAGGTAGCTCGAGCCTATTAAGAAACCTGTCAATGCTTGTTTCGGTTATAGAATCATCAGAACTATATAGATTGCCATAAAAATCTTCAAAGGCCATTAGTATTTTTTCCGGATTTTGAGATAGTCTACCATCCCTGACCTTAACTTTGGGAAACGCTTGTGATTTGGGTCTGGGGGTGAGTTTATTAACCAAAAGACTACCCGGTTTATCGCTCCACAGAAAAAATTTATGGGCTGACCAGAAAAAAACGATATCCAATATCGTACGATTTAACCTCGGATTAAGAGAATGGAGATACCACCACAAAGGGTGGTACCGGTGGACCTAGAAAAGTAAGGTGGCACAAATTTAACATAACAACCATTTCTTTAAAGAACCCCAAGTGAGCAGCCAACACCTCATTCCTCCCGAATGGCTCTATAATAACCTAGGCTCCCCATCTTGGAGCTAAGTTAGCAAACATAATAAAGTGGTACAGAGTATGTCAGAGAGTCACAACCCCATAAAAAAGGAAAAAGGGGTAGCTGCAGTGGTCCACTGGAAAAAGGCAAAAACACATAAAAAGAGCAAAAAAAGAAAACAGCCTGATACAAAATGGCTTCCAGAATTTGCTTTCAAGGTGTCTTCTCAGAATGTTTCCCAGCAGATTTCACTTTATTCCACAGTGGGTACAAAGAGGCGGAGACTTCTCTTTCCGGCGAGGGCTGATTTTCCGCCCCCTGAATCAAATCAAGTTCTTTAAGGAGCTGTTCCCCTTAAGCAAAGGATGTAAAGGAAAAACTCTTTCCTTGCAGCTGAAAAATCAATTTCAAAGGGAAGGCCCATCTGTATTTGATCTTGTGGTCAATTAAGACTTGCAGAAGGGGTTTAAGTGCCCGTCTACGTTGAATTGTAAGCCGAGTGATGTCAGAGAAGATTTGTATCGGATAACCTTCCATCTCAATATGATCCAAGCCCCTAGTTGCTTTCAAAAGCGCTTCCTTCGTGCTAAAGTAGTGGGGTTTGACAATCACATCCCTCGGGGGACCATCAGGTCTAAAAGCCACTAAGGCCCTATGGGCTCTGTCCAGGTGAAGGTAAAGCTCTGGTGTGTTTGGTAATATTTTTTGAAGAAAGCGTTTCACCGCCTCAGTGACATCTTTGACTGATTCGGGCAGACCCCTGATTCTGAAATTATTTCTGCGAGACCTGTTTTCCAGGTCATCCAGCTTGACCTGGAGGTCGTCAATCCGTTCATAAAGAACCGATATCTCCTTAGAATTCTGATTAACTTGAGAGACCGTGTCATCCACTTTTTTCTCAAAATTATCAATTCTGGCACCTAGACTCTGTAAGTCTTGGCGGAGTTCAGAGGTAATTATCTCCGTGGCTTTAGCTAGCTCAGACTGAATAAGGCCCGCCAAATTCGTATAGAGCCTGCTGTCAGCAGCTGGAAGATCATAGGGAGGTGACTGAGCTGAAGGTTCTTGTAGGAACGCTCTGTGGCTTAAGCCCTCCACAGATGACTCAGCATCCGGACTAAAATGTGCCATGTCTTCCCCCTGATAATCTGCCCCTTTAATAGAAGGAGGCAGGAGCCCTGATGAGGGGGGGTCCTGGGATAGGGAGGGACTGGGGGATTCCCAGACTGCTTGTATATGGACAGCGGAAGGGGGAGAACAACTCCTTTCCCCCCCCTGTTCTGCCATACCCCCCCTGGTACCTGAAATGGGGACCTGCGGCCCCTCCTGTCGCGCTGCACCTCCAGCAGCGTGTGTGTCCCGGGCGGCGGCCATCTTGGAGCCCTGCTTCACAAGATGGGACGGCGGATTGCGGTCCTTCACTTTGGCCCCTGATTTCCCCACCATTGCGGGCGATGCAGGAGAGGAAGTAGAGTCTGCCCGGCCAGAGGAGTGACGTGGCTGCCGAGCACGTCGCCTAGCAGGGCTGCTTAAGGATCCGGGGAGCGCCGAGCCGTTCACAGGACAACCAACATGGACGGCGGCGCATGCGCACTCTCATTATATGTTATTTGATCCTTCTACTTGACCACACTTGGTGCTTCCAATGTTGTCCAATGAGCTTGGCATACTTACTGGATCTACGAACACCCAACTAGAGAGTTTTTTTTAAATGTCTGTTTCTATTGCATCTGCATTAATATTACTTCTTAATACTTGATTAATGCTTTGATCTGTATCTGTGTTCAACTAATGAGAATAGTTTTATTGCAACATAAATTACTTCAGTTAATCAATAAATAAAAACGGTTCTTCACCACCTTTAAACATTTAAAAGTGGATGTTGCACTTTTACAAGAAACTCGCTTATCTTCTTCGGATCTCTCATTACTATAAAAACTCTGGATGGGGAAATCCATTGGTTCTTCATTTCGGGTAGACGAGCTGGGGTGGCTATACTTGTCATTGAATAGTGATTTGATTGATGGTAGACTTGAGGTAATCAATATTGTGGCTATTTGCTCACTTACTCTTTTTGTTTATGTCCCTTATAATCCCCTGCCCTTTTATTTCCAAGAAACCACTTCATTGCTCCTCAAAGACCCAGTCATGGATAAAGTTGTGGAGGTGATTTCAATATTATGTGCATAGATGAGGGTAGGTGTCAGGCCAATACCAGCAGTTCTCTATCCCCCTCCCGCCCTTTCATGCTTTCAACCCCTTTGGCGGATATCCCTAGGATATTCCCTGGGTCTGCAAGGTATTTGGAGACTTCATCATCCTCTCAAGAGACAATATACCTACTACTCTCAAGTACATAATTGATTTTCATGGAATAATTTTATGCTTAGCTCAGACTTCTTATTATGCGTGGTTGATGTTAATTTATACAAGCTAGTGCCAACCTTAAGAAAGCTTACTGTCTCACTTACTGGCCCCACCTTTGGCACATACCAGATTACAATGGCTGTTGACTGAAAGGCAGTTTGAACTATGAGAACATCAGCAGGTGTTATCTCATCAATTCTCATTAAATCTCAGCAATTTACACAGCTCCACTTCCACAAATTCACCAATAAAGCAGGTTGCTTCCCACACTTTTTTGGCTTGCGAGCTACTTTTAAAATGACCCAGTCAAAATGATCTACCAACAATAAAAATGCTAAAATGTATATTTATTATATATATATACCGAGAATACTACACAGAAGTGCTCAGAGCTAATGAGACATTGAATGACAGAACATTGCACACAAGACTATAGTGACAGGAAAGCTACAGTTCACCTGTCATAGGAGAATGATGTGTTGCACAAGAAAAAGAACTGCTAATCTGTGCAAAGGTATCTTGGTAATTGAACCCTGACCCCGAGCCTGAACTGACTTGGTCGCCCAGCACTGCTCACCTCAGACTGCCCTCCCATCCTCTCTGCCTCCTACCCCACTCCCCACCAGTACACAAGCCTTTTCACGCACGCACCATTCTGCTTTATCCGCCCTGTTCACCAGGAACATAACTTCTCCCCCGCTCCAATTGGTCTGTACAAAGACCTAAGGGACTAATAGGAAAGTGTCCTGGGGTGAAGGACGCAAAGTTCCTGGTGTTGTCTGACAAAAGACATCGCCAGCATCCCTTTTGTACAGCAGGGCTACAACCCTAAATTTTTACCTGAGGGGTAAGGCAGGGATCTGCGATCGGCTTGTGTTGGCTTTGCGATCAACCAGTAGATTGCGATCGACGTGTTGGGCCCCCTGGTCTTTACAGTTAATCCTACACAAATAAAATTCGTAAGATCCCATCCGCCTTCTACAGATTGAACTATCCTCCGCTTTTTCCAACAGATGTGTACGCAATTGTGGGGACCGGAATCTTTTCAGATGTTGCTTTTTGGTATAAAATATATTTGGTTGGCTTTGCTAGTCTTCTGTACCCATTCCAAACTTTGCCAGGACTCCTTAAAAGTTTTGACTCTTGATCCATGTTTCTGTTGTTTGGCAAGGTAGATGGCTGCTAGTTGCCTTGAGGATATCTTTATCTGACGAAAGCCAAGTCATAATGTTCTATTGCATAACACTGTTGTTGTTTGGAATAAACTCTCCCTTTCCCCATATTTTCCAAATATTTAAGTACAGACATACATTCATTTTTTTTTTTTTTTTTTGGGGGGGGGGGCTTTCAACCCCTATTTCTTGTCTACTTTTATATACCAGTACAAGGTTTCTCCCTTGGATGGTCTTGTAGTATCCTCAGTATATTGGCATTTGTTTTGTACACAGCCACAACCTTATTTACTTTCTAATGTGGTGGACAACCATTTACAGCTGCCCAAGCCCATTATTTCATTCATTTTACCCTCACATTCTGCCTTTTTATATTTATCCACTTTGGAGAACTCCAATATTTTAAACTAGGCAAAGATTTGCATTCCCAG
Organism: Pyxicephalus adspersus; assembly: GCF_032062135.1. Lineage (NCBI taxonomy): Eukaryota > Metazoa > Chordata > Amphibia > Anura > Pyxicephalidae > Pyxicephalus > Pyxicephalus adspersus. The sequence goes on along the minus strand of NC_092858.1, from coordinate 85,332,171 downwards.
ATGCATTCAATGCAAGCACATTACTAATAAACAATAGTCAATCTCGGCTTTAACTGCTCCTGTACTTCTACCAATGATCCCACCTTCATCTCATTCTGCCCAACGTGCATACACCTATAAGCATTACTGGCATATGGTTTTTGGTTCTTTACGGCACCACAGCTCACCTTTCTGGAACCCCTTCACTTGCTGAGCCAGTGGGAGCAGTCTGACCCTCAAAAAGCTAACCCATGCAAACAGTAGATTCACCTTTGCTGTTATGCTATAGGGTTTATTCTTTGCACCTCCTACAAAATTTATCCTGTAATTTTTTTTTTATTTTATTTAGTAAAAAAAATATTTGTTTCCTTCAAATTTTGCTTTTGTCAAATAATTTACTGGTATTAAGCTCTCCTCCAGCATGTTTTCATTTGGTTTACATCACACAACATGGTCAGTTACCCTTCTACAGGGACAGACGTGCATTAGTGAACCCACCATTCCATTGAGACTCAAAACTCATTGTTGCTGATAGTAGGCCTCCCTACATTTATATAAATATTCCATTTCCAGTAATTTTGATTGTTTTGATGTTATTTTATTAGGCAAAACAGTTGTTTCCTTTTATAAATTTGGATAATTCCAACTGCCCCTAAACTTTTGAACAGTCTATGTATTACGTTATAATCCTTCGTATTATAAACAAACATTCTTTTAAACAAACATTCCTAAATCAAAAATGTAAAAATCTCTGGGGGGTATTCAGGTATGGGAGCCTGAGTAGTAAATTTGTAAAATGTTTATTACTTCTCATTTCCTGATATTTATGTAGGCTGTTAGTGCTCACTGCCAATGACTGCAATAATATTGTCTATTGGTTCCGTAAAGTGACAAAAAGATTGAGTTAATAAGTAAGTAATAATGTTGTATCACATACAATACTTTTACAGTTCAGATTCCTTCTCACCATTTTATTGTTCTAAAGTGGATTTCTGCCTTTTTTATTGCTGGTATCTGTGCTCTTTCCAATTTCCCCATAACCATTGTATCTAGAACAAAAAGTAAAATATGCAAATATTTTTCTAATAGGTAGCAATAGTTCTACTTTCATTATTTTTGAAAGAAAAATAAACATATGTTTTTTTTAATTTTTTTTATCTGACATCTGTGTCCTAGTTTTAAGTCTATTCTATATTATGTTGCTTGATAACTGTCTTGCCTGGCAGCATTAAAGGTCAGCAGGAGCTTGGGAACGCTCTCTATCCTGCTGTCCTTTTACTTTGTTTGTGCTTTCTGGCATTTTAGCATGTCACAATATGTGCTCGTTTAAACTAAATGGCTGAGGAACTTGCTCAACTTTATTCCCTTATTGGTACACACAAAAACTTTTAGATGATACATGATCACAAGCAGTTTTTAACATATTTACTTAATCTTTAGTGGAGCACAAGCTATCCTTGTTTACGTGAGTGGATGTGTATACTCTACTCTATATCTATCTACAGCCTGTGTTTGTGTAAGCAGTCACACAAATAGAATGTATGTATTGTTCCTATATATTGTTCTGTCACTTCAGTAGCCTTATCTGACTTGTGGTATCACTTAAGACATTAAAAGAATACTTCAGGCATTAAAAATTGTAGAGCTTTTTTTTTTTTTTGTATTTTCGGCTAGTAACTGGCTTTAATTGTAAGAGAGAGGATTACTTCTACCATGACACTGAGACTTACAGGGAAGTTGAGTTCAGATTCCTGTGACCTGGGTGAGGTCTTTTACCATTTTGTATTGTCTAACAAGAACAGTAGAAAAAGTAATGCAAATTCCTGTGGTATAAATTGACTAAACTTTAAAGTTTTTTTGGACTCCCTCTATCTCTTTTTTTTTTTACCCCAACACATTTCACACTGATTCCAAAAGGAGATGCCCATTTACTTGCCAACTTGTGATACTCCAGTCCCATGTATTCTCCTTTCTGTTCTACAGGAGATGGAATCCTTCTTTATGTCACTACTTTTCTGTGTACCAGGGACCAGGCAGAGTCTTGAAACCTCAGCTTTTTCAGTCATTAAGACTTTTATCGCATCGCATTGTATTGTTCCTTAAAATAATGCTTTTTTCACCTTGGCGTCTAGGGGAAGACATGTTGAAGAAGAATTTATTTATTTATGGGCAGTAAAGTATAATTGATGCTGTACAACAAGTGCCATAATATACTGACTCTTAAATTTAAAAGGGGGTACCGTTACACGTTAGACCGAGGATATTGCTCTGGCAGATTACCAACAATGAGATTGCTTTAAAGAACTCTTGCCTATTTGAATTGTGCTTTTTCTGTGGCCATGTATAAATACCCATAAAAATACTGACTGTCTGACATAGAGAATGTCAGCTTCACCAGTGTCCTACACTACGGACTGTACGCTAATGTGAGAAAGGTCCTTCTCATTTCTTTTTACTTTGTTTTGGTGGCTTTTTTGTTTAAATACGCATATCTGTCTGGTATGTTAACATTTCCCAAATAAAGAATGATCCTGGAGAATTTTAGGTTTGTTGCCTAAAAATCAGCCCTAATAATTATCCAGCATTTTCCTTAAGACAACAATGTTTATTATAAAACTTTACTGTAGACAGGTCAGTGGAAATTGTTTATTTGCAGTGGATTATGGCGTTGTGTGTTTTTGACAGTAATTCTGAATTATTCTGGAGACATTACAGTGTAGGAAACATACTGCGTGATGAGGATGTATCATGAACTGTTGCTATCACATTTTTTAGAAGTTAAGGTAAATTAGAGAACTTTGTTCTACCAGTTCCTGTAAAATGTGCTCAGGAACTAGATTGATGGTAAATAAAACCTTTAGTGAGTCAATATGACCTCATGTTTTGTCTGCACTGCATTTGTATTTATGCCATTTGTACCAATGCATGAACTTTTTAGATTCAAGTCTCAGAACAGGATCTATTTGTAGAAGTTCAGTTGAAATTTATTATGGTTTTTTTTTATTTTGTAAATGTGCTAAGCTCATGTTCAGACTTTTTCCCATCACTTCTCATATATGAAAGAAAACACTAGAAGTAAGAATTTAAGAATTTAATTTATATTTGCAACTTTCTAGGTTGTTGAAATCATTTCTGCTTTTTGCCTTAAGCCTCTTTCACACCAACAGATGGTATAGGTCTGAGCAGGTATAGACAGGATGGATACATGCTTATTTACAGGTGTCAAATTCTGACTCTACTATCCAAATGGCACAGCAGAATGTTAGTTGCATTAGACTTGGCAATGTTTTTTAAATATTCTTTTGTGCAAATTTAAAGAGTAAGTCCAAATTGTAGCCCTTGGTTGCGTGTTCTTGGCTGACTGGAGTGGCACCCAGTGGGATTTTCTGCTGTTGTAGCCTATCTGCCTAAAGGTTTGACATGTTATGCATACCTCAGTTGTAAGTTGAGTTACTGTTGCCTTTCTATCAGCTCAAACCAGTTTGGTATTTCTTGTCTCATTAGATAATTTCCTGTTATCAGTCCATTCTCAATAAATCCTTGAGATGGATGTGAATGAAAATGCCTGCAGATTAGCAGTTTTGAAAAAAATTTTTGACCAGCCCATCTGGCACCGGGCCACCATGCCACACATCACCAATTTGCCATTCTTCCTCATTCTGAACTTTAGAAGGTTGTCTTGACAATATCTAAATGTATGGAGTTATTACTATGTTTTTGGCTAACTAAATATTTACATTGACAAGCAGTTGAACAAGTGTTACTAACAATGTGGACGGTGTGTGTTTGTGATGCCTGGCCTGTAATTTGGTTTTACAGAACAACCTAAAGGGTGTTAGGTCTAAGATAAATGCTAGCTTGGCCTGCTCTTACCAGAAATATGTTTCTTCTCTATATCTTGTTAAAAATAAATAAATAAATAGTTGTTTGCACTTTGCATTAAAAACTCCAGGCAAGAAATGTTACCCTCTATAAATGAAAAATGAGGTGAAATTCAAAAAAAAAAAAAAAGAATTAAAAACAAAATAATTAAAAAGAAAAGTTTTACCTATGCATAAACTTTAACTGTTATTAGAATTTGGTGTACACATTTTCCCTCTTGTAACAAGTAATTTTTCAGAACGATTTACCTTTGCTATTTACTTTTTCATTTTTGTTTTTTAGGAACTATGCGTTATGTCAGAAAAAACCTCTACCCATTGGACTCTGCACCAGCTAAAGGCATTTGCTGGGAGTGGATGAATGATGATGGCTCTTGGACAGCTTATGAAACACATGTCTGCATATTCGTGGAGGAGAAGTTTAGTAGTGGAAACCCCTCTGCAGATCTTGGAGTAGTTGGACTTCATTACCATATTGACTTTCGCTCACTTGTTCAGATAAATCAGGTCACTGGTTATAAAAGACCTGTTCAAAGGAACCTTAGTACACCTTATCCTGCAACTTCAAAGGCAGGGCCTGCACATAAGTCGACAGCTTGTGCTTGTCACCAGTGTTTAGCAAGCAGTCATACAGGTCCTATGCATCGGTATCGACACTCCATGATCAACCTGCCTACATCTTCAAATTACCAGACCAGTGGCCGAATATCTACCAACAGTGTTGGTTATTTACCATATCCCAAACCTTCAATGACCAGTGCAAAGTCAGCACCAAAGCTTAATAGCACATGGGTACCTTCTTCTATGCCATTGCAACTTCCCGGTCCATCATCTGCCAATGGAATCAGGTAACAGATGTTTCCATTTCTCAAATTTCTCAATATTCGTATAATTAATGTATACCATAAATAGGATGTAATCTATTTGTATGTTATCTCTATGGTTCCCAGCAGCAAAGGGAACATAAATATTCAGGAAAGGTATGTTTATTTAGTATACCATGGGGTGCTGTAGCGTTGGAATTTTAGAATTGTATAAGTGCTGTCTTTAAAGTGGATCTAAACTAAAATTAAAAAAACGTCACTTATCCTCTCATCTTTTGATCCCGCCTAAGATGTCCTCGATTGGGTTCCACGTCTTCCTGGTTTCACCCCAGCACCCAGGAACTTCACCCAGCGCCCTTCTGGCTACTTCACAGGATTCATGCATTCGCGTGATTGGGTGACGTAGCCTGCTGTAAGGGAGGCGGGGTGCTGATCTCACTGCATTTTTACCTTACATAAAAGGCTGCCTATCCTTTTATGTACTATAAAAATGTTGATGATAGGTCTGCTTTAAAGCTGAACTAAACTAAAAATAAAAAATTTACATAATAATTTACTTCAAAGGTGCAGGTCCTTCCAATGATCTGGTCCTGCGTCATCCTATAATTCTTTTTTGTCCCGGCGCGGCGATCCTTTATCTTTTTCATGTTCTTCTTCAGTCTTCCTTCTCAGTCACCCGATCTCTGACTGTGAAAGGGAAAAAAGAGAGCCAATCTCTGTGCGCATGCGTGAGATCAGCATCTCTTTCCCCTTGGTGGGAAAAATGCCCCTTCTGTGCATGCCTGAGATCAGGACATGCATGGAAGGAGCAGCCAGAGCCTCCTGGGATGCGTGATGTAGGTATCCCAGGAGGCTCTGCGCTCCTATTAAGTCTTGATCGCATGTCGAAGGAGCGACATGCGATCTATGTAAATGTAAAATAAAAATGTTGAGTTTAGGTCTGTTTACTTGAAATCTGAAATGTTTGGAGCCACGTACTGATACTTCTGTGTGGCTTTACTCTTTGTAAGCATGTTTGTGCCTATTTGATATTATCGTTTCCACATCTTTATATTCGTGAAATCCTTCTGTTATGTTTGTGCAGTGAGCAGGAGCAGAGTGCTTCGCTGAATAAAATATTCATATTAGAATAATATATTTATAGTTTTGAGCGGCTGGTGGAAAGTGCAGGCACTTTCGTTTAGTGTTGGCAACATTAGCGCAACTTCTAAAGGGACCAAAACCTAGCACCTTGTAGTAAAATTGTGGGCATGTGCAAGATGACATAACTTTGTTTCTAAGATAAAATCTTTCACTGATAGAAGCAAGAGATACACTTCCTAATGCAAAAATAAATGGGTTTCTTAGGAACTATACTAAAAATTCTGAGTCACATATTGTATGAAATGCTAACTGAGAAGGCGTGTCTAGCAGGCATCTTTTCTGTACAAATCCAATGCATAACAAACAGCACCATTTAGATATTTAGCTGCTAGAGATATTATTATACCTGTTTTGTTTTGTTAAAATGCACATTTTAGATTTCAGATCTTACACTTATTCTGATGCCAGGAGGCACTGGTCTTCCAGACATGGCAATATATCACACTGCGGTTGATTTGGGAAGGGTCAAAGATTGGTGTACACACCAGACCTGCAAACAGTGGGTATAGACCAGTGTTTCTCAACTAGGGTTCCTCCAGCAGTTCCTAGGGTTTCCTTAAAACAAGAGCAGTTTTTTGTTGAGACCAACCAGTTCAATTTGAGACCAACCTTGTGGATTGAGGCCTAGAATGCATGTCATATCCCAATTGTATACAGAAATACTGTGGCCTGGTCCTAACTTAGTATTTCCTTTTTTTAGGCTCTGGGGGAAGGATATGTGGATTGATCTCAATGTGGAACAGGTCACATCTTTACTGGATTTGGCCCACTCATCTTTAATGAGCACTTCCTACCAGGCATTGGGTTACAAAATACTTACTTGATAATCTCATGCACCCAGCCCATTACATGATATATCTAATAGTAGTTAGTCACATTCAACTGGACTTGTTTAAACAAGTCATGGACATTTCTCCACGTTTTCTAAAAAATTAAAATATTCTGGGAAGCAGTACACCGCATTATTCGGAAATTCAGGCCTTGCTCAATCTCAATGATTCTGCAGGAAGTTCCTGTAAATCTCTTCGTATTCACTGGATTCAGCCAAAGATATAGAGAACCTTACTGTACCTTCCTTAAAAAGTACAGAGGACTTGTTTAATAATAGGTGGTACTACTGGATAACATATTCACATTCTAGTAACTATGCCGCCGCACTGTGCCCCATCAGAGCTCTACTGTTCTGACTTTCATTGTGGTGCTGGCCCTCCATGCTTCACAGTTACCTTCCCCTTCCTGTCCTCTTCCCCTTCTCCTCCATCCCCTCTTGATTCTCCCAGGATCTTTTGAAATTGTTATTATTGCTATTAATAATATTATTATTAAAAATTGTAGATCTTCGTGAGCATTTCTCTGTTTGGTTCTATCAAGAGTTCATTCTTAGACAATGCTGTGGTGGTTGGTAGAGGACCATAAGACTGTCTGTTGAACTTTATGTGTTGCATATGTACTCTATAATTTCACTACTACTTTTGTATTTTACTTTTGTTGGTTGTACTGCTTCATTGAGTTCTACCTGTAAAGTTTTCAATTGAAAAAAATGCACATTTAACCACCTGGTGAGAAAAACTCGGGGTTAACCATAATTGCAAAAGTTTTTACCCCGAACATGCTCGGGCTTAACGGCCAGGTGGTTAAGGCCTGAAGACCCCCCACCCCAAAAGAAGAAAAAAACATTATATATTTTCTTAAGCCAGACTAGAATGAAAAAAAATGTAGTTGCAATTTTTCATATGACACTATATTTCCATAACAGTTTATGAGAACAAAAATTTAAGGAACAAACTAAATGATAGATGCCAAAAATGTAAAGCCTAAAAATTGTTCGCCTGTGAAACAGCAAGAAACTACAGTAACAGACGATTTAAAATGTATATAGGTGTTTATTTAAAAGTTAATGAAGGGCTTTGGCTTTAGAATTGCTATAGCATGTGCTGAAGTACCTACGAAAAAATGTGTTTATATTCTGTATATGTTGCATGTTTGGGCTAAAAATAATTTAAAGAAAAATAGATCTTCTGGCCAAACCAAACGATTTTAAAACTTACAGAGAAGAAAAAACCTCTGTACTAAAATAAAGCATTTTAAATGTAACTGGCAATACAATATATCTCTCCTCCGTAGTATTAAAATCGCCACATTTATGTTCCTTTTCCTATTGTTTTTGTTGGGGCCATTCTGTTCTCTTTGCATATCCCCACAGTTCTTGGTTATGTTTCAGATTTCCCAACAAGTAGATCTAGAGGAGCAAACAACTCAAGTGATCTTCCAAGCAATTGTTTTTTCTCTAAGTCATCAGCACGCATTCTATGCAAACTGGACTGACCTAATTGACTGTTCACAAAACCAACTGAAAAATTCATTCTGATTGACTTTCTGTCCTAGTGAGGTCACTGTTCTCTCATGAACTCCCACAGTATGTCAACAACACTGTTTGGCTGTGATAGCTGCAGGAAATGATTTAAGTACTGGTACAGCATTCATGTATACAGTTGTGCTCATTTGTGAAAAATTGCTAAAATCACTGAAATGGGCCTGATCAAAAGTTTACCTTGAATGTTTGGGCTGGTAAAATATACACAAGCTGACTCCCATAGGTTAAAATTAAGGGAGAGTGTCCAAGTAAGTAACTTTCTTCATTATAATATTTGTCTATGTGTAAATAGTCAATTTAAATTAATTTAAAACCTGGCTTATTTTGCTGGATTCTGACCCATGGGAAAACCAAAATAACTGTCAATGGACCTGTGGAGAAAGTTGTTGAATTAAACAAGTCAGAAAAAAGACATAAAAACTATCCAGGGTTTTGAAATAAAAAAAAAAAAAAAAAATAGGGATTTTATTGTTGGCAAGCTGCAGTCCGGTGTATAAATCAAAATTTCAGCCACACTTGCTTGGAAAATGTGTTGATTGACAGAGGAAAGGCCCAAGTCCACTTTAGCAGAAACACAGGTTTATCCGTATTTTACGATGGGCTGCGTCTTATATGCCGGAGCGTCTTATACGCCGAAAAATACGGTATTATCCTCAGCTTTATGGGTATAACTTAGGCTTTGACATCAAAGAGGAGATCATTGCAGTCTGGCAGCTCAGTCATTGTGTAATCCAACCAGCAGTATATAAGTCTCTGTGGTTCCAAAGCTGGGCTATTATGGCATTTAGGAGCCACCTTCATGTTGGAGGCACATTGGTCTTCTGGTGCTCAGGCACCTCGATTTTCAGTCATTACTGACAGTTTTTCATATTATTTTTACTGCCGGGAGGCCTAGTAGAGGTTCAGGACAGGACATAACTGGATGATGTCAAGAATGCAGATATAACACACTATGACTTAACCAATGGGATGTGGAGCAGCTTGCTGCTGCTTTGTTCCTCCCCTCCCATTCGTACACTTCCACTTTTCTCACTTTAATTCTTGTTACAATCTGCAACATATGTGATTGTAAAGAGGAACTGATTAATGGAAACTGTGCCCAAAAACTATCAGCCAGTGGACAACATACTAATCATCAGCTGTGCCTGTGGTCTCCTTGCAGCTGATCCTTACTCGATACACTCTTACCATAGATTGTTATGCCTGCTGTCACTGTTTGATAGAGGCAAAACATCCTTATGTCAGAGCTTTCATCTAGAAAAGTGATCTGCACAGTACTGACCTCACCAAATCTCATTTTAAACCTCCAGAGATAAGCGGAAAAGCGCAGCAGATCTATAACTCTTATACAACTGAGACATCCTCCGACAAGGAAGCGTAATCAAAACAAAGTAAATTCTTCAGCCTACTGATAATGCACAAATATATGTTTAATACTATTGTAAATCTTCAGTCTTTGGTTCCTGATTTAATAAAGCTCTCCAAGGCTGTAGAGGATACGGTTTCAACAGTGAAGTTAGGTGATCCAGCAAACCTGGAATAGATCTGCTCCAGGATTAAAAACATTTGCTAACAAATGACTTAGGAAATCCATGCCAAATATGCAATGACAGTAAAAATAATGTGAATACGTATATAAAGTATGAAAAAGAATATCCATGATGCCCATCACTACCAGACCAGCACAAAACTACTGTTGTGCTTAGTACTTTGAGTTAAAGAAGAACAGAGTAACAGGCAGGATCAACCAAGTGTTTCTGCAAGAAAAATAAACCCAGAAAAGGTATAACTGATATACACTGTACATAATGATCGCTTTTAGGTTATTATATATCTAAACTATTTTTATTTCATAATTTGACATCTAGTTACATTAAATACTGGGAGGAAGTACTTTTTTAAAAGTGTGTTATTTTAAGCAAGAAGTTTGTTTTAATTTTTAATAGCAAAGTGTATCATATTTATTTTTACCGCAAATTGAGCTAATATATATGGTCTGTTTTTTCTTTCTTTAAGTGTCCCATCGGTCCCAGTGCAAATTCAGAAGTCCAGTTCTTTGAATCAGGCTTTTGCAGGTAAAATAATAATAATTTAAATAATTCTTATATTCAATTTCATTTGTATTCTTTTGGGTTTTACAGAGTTATATTTTAGATTTTATGAACTGAAAGCATGAGGATAACAAGCCACAGGGACTAGTCCAGATATAAATAAATATTTCTTAGTAAAATGGTCTTGGCAAGAGTAGACAGCAGGGTTAAGCGTACATTCTCTTTTATCAGGGCTACAAATATGCCTGAAAACGTTTAGTATAGTTACACAAAACATATACCTATGCTTCAAACATCATTTACTTTACGTAAAAGCTAAATTCATCAAAACATTTTCAGAAGATTTTAAGTGACTGAAATTGATGTGCAAGTCCATGGAGTATTATATATCATCAGAATTAATATTTTAAATATATATTTGTTTTTCGTAAACAAATTGCTTTAACAAATAATATGTCATTTGGAATCCAGACATTTATACAATAGAAATAAAAAAAACTTCTGCACAGTAAAAGTATACCCTTATATATTACAAAGGCCTATAAACAATACAAATGTATCTCTGTATAGTAGAAAGCACCCAGTTTTACCCCTGTCAGGTTTCATTGCTATCTGAGGCAACATTTTCACCAGACAGGAAGTAAAGAATCTTTTTCATTAGGGTGCCCAGGGTAATTAAAAAAAAAAAACTGGCATTTTCTCAATTAATACCACAGCCACAGAAAGCTCTGTGGTTTTATTCACCTAATGGAACACTGTGGTTTTTGTAATGCCTGGGTGACAGCTTTATGGACCTTGAGCCACTGCAAAAAAAAATGGTAAGCTCACAGTGTTTGTTTAAACATTGGTTATATGGAGGTCAAGTTCCCAAATTGTGCTCTAAAAATGTTCATGCCCAAGTTAGTAATATTAAGCAGTTTTGACAGCTACCTTATTTTGAAGATTTAGAATGGGGATTCATAGATTTTGTGCATATGATGAGTTTTATTCTAGCCACACATTTTTAGGTAATTATTGAGATTTTGTTACTATGTTTGGTTATGTCCATGTCATTAATTAAATTTCACAAAATGTTTGATGTGATACCCTCTTGCTTCCTTGCATCTGCAGTGTTAGATAACTTTTAGAAAAAATGCATTAACTTCTAACACTATTCTTCACTAACCCTTTCTATTTCCTTTTAGCCAGCTGCTTCAGTGTGTGCCTTTTTTGTGACATGCACATTTCCGTGTGTAGCTGAAAGAAATTACAGATATTTCAACATGTTGTAAGAGTTTAGCTCTTGGGTGTTTGTCATAACATAATTTTGCCATAACCATGCACGCCTGGCCAGTTATAGGAAAGTGTTTAGATCTTTGGATGGTCAGGTTATGCCTGCATCTTTGAATATTTTAACTTCAAAAGTAGTTCAATAAGATAAAAATCTCATGGGAAAAATAATAGGATAAGTCCCACTAAGTGGTTGATCTGACAGTATTAATGTATGCTATTGGCAGATAGATGGGAACTAGGATCTAGCTAACACTAAGATTTAAACCAAACTTCTTGGAGCACCCAAAGTTTTGAAATAAATATTAAACAAGCAACCTTCCAGCACCCTTATACATTGAAATATGCAAAAAACAGCTTTCTAAAACTGGCCTCCCACCTCCCTTCTTCTGGTACTGGTTTGCAGAAGCCTCTGTATCCAGCAGTTATAAGTGACAAAAGGCAAACTAGTCCTTACTTTAAAAGTTATTTCTTAATTGCATGGGCAACACTGTGGTTGCATCATATTGTGCAGTGATATCCCAGGCAATCTAGTTTCCTGCTACTACTTAAAAATAAACAGGTGGGCTAATAGGTTCCCTTCCAAAATTAGCCATAGTCTATGCTACAAGCATTAGACTATAACTGTTCTGGGGATATTAGATTATTAGCTCCCCTGAGACACTATATAAGTACATAATAATAGCAATCATAATGAATATAGCCATCCTTTTTGAAAATAAAAATGCTCTTCTGGCATGTTATCTTAGTGATTTTTTTTCTATGCAATGCATTTATGTTAGGACTGTTTGTAGGAGTCATATAACTCTGTTGCTCCTCCTTGACAAATTTCTTTACTGTGCTTAGATTAGACCATGAATTAAATCTACTGCCATGTTCCACTGTGTGGTATTTCTGGCATTGAAGCATGTCACTGTTGTATCTCTGGCATTTTTGGGTGTTGCTATGGTATATCTTCATTTCTGGGTTTCACTGTGTTACTCTGGAATGGCTGTAACAGGTTGTACCTTGTATTGGTGGGGTAAAGGTTTGATTAGTAGAAGTTATACTATCGCAGAGTATCCTACAACTGGTTTATATGCTTTTTTCCAAACTAAACATGTAACTGCCTGCTGAGTGACAGGAAAGAGCAATGGAGGATAATATCGGTGGGTGAGGGATATGAAATCCGGGAAGGGTAAAAATCCTTCCATCCTTGGTTCATTATGTTGCCATTTTATTGCCCCCAAAAAAGTAAATGGCAATGGAGTCTGATGAAATAAAACACTTTACATGTGGTAAAACAAACATCAAAGTATTACTTACTTTTGGTACAGGATTTATTGGTTTAAGGTCCTACTTTTTGTTGTTTTGGCCCCTTCACACCTCTTGGCTCTGGTGTGTTAAGTTATTGTGTGTTGTGGCCTAAAATATTCTTTCAAATGGGCTGCTAACACACCAAAAAAAGACTAGAAAAGTACTTGACACAGGTGCATTGAGGTGCTATTCAGCAAGAATAGCACTGCAACGTGCCAACATGTGTATTGCAAATGCAACACTTGAAGCCAGCAATTCAGTGTAAAAAACCTACTCTGGCAGAAGACTTTCCTATTAAATTTTATTCCAGTATAATATAATATTCTTACGCTTCCAGCTATATAATTTTATATGCACAATTTTCTGCATGGGTTTTTTTGTTTTTACATATTTTCTTTGTATGCTAACTAGACTCTGTGTACCTATCTCCTGTGAAGCATGCTTTTCCTAACTTTATGTTGTTTCAGTCTGCTGAGTGCTTGTGTATGCCTTAGTTATATTAGAGTCTCTGTACTGTCTTCTAACAAGGAACATCAAACAGAATAAAATAAACAGAAACAGTTGCTCACTTAACACACACACAAAAAAGAAAAGTATTTCTTTAGTCTATCTTTCAAAATTAAAAAAAAATAATAAAATAAAGTATTTAGGGTAATAAAGTGCTGATTACAATAATATCCATCTGTTAATCTGTAGAGCACATTGGGCTTGTATGAAACCTGTATTTATCTAAATAACAAACCACAACAAACAAAACCATTCTCCCAATTCTGCCAATACCATTGCATTCACAAAGACAAATAAATAATAAAAGGGACCTTTTTTTTCCCCTCACTGGTATCTTTCAGGTCCTTTGCACATTTTAGTAAAGTGAGAAAAAAGTTGCTTTGGTCATCATGTAATGCCTCTTTGTGGCCTGTACACACCATGCACCTCATATCTTAGTCCTCGGCTGCATGAAAAGCAACAACAGCAAAAAAAGAATGTAAATGTTGCAACACTTTTATTTTTATTACCGACTCCTTTTTTTCTTTTGTTTTCTCATTTGTTTTCTCATGTAGACATACTTTTGTATGTACTTTTTGTATGGCATTTATCCATCGGTTTTATTTGGATTTTTTTTTCCATAATATAATTTTTATTTTCTACCCTACCCCATTGTTTCCTTTTTTTTTTTTTTGCATGTGGATTTGATGTACATCTAGGCATGACGGCTATACTGATGTCTGCGGCTGGGCTACCTGTGCGTCTTACCTCTGCACCTCCACCCTCCAATCCACACGTGACCAGTAAACGCTCTAAAAGCTCAGTTAGAAAATTGAGGAAAATGCCAAAAAAAGGTAGTTTTGTAAATCCTCTCACACACGTTTTTGGTTTTATTTTTATCACTTTATTCCTGCACCACTTCCTGCATGTAAATCTGAAGAAGTTTATAGCACCTTTTCTTTTTCGGTAATAGGGAAAAAATATGTATATTTTCTTTTTACCAGAGGTTTGGCATTATTCATTTTAGGATAGAATATTCTCAACCTGTCCTAATTATCTTGTATATCTTTTTTAAAAAATATACATTTAGGCAGCCTAACAGTGTGAATCCAATTTCACATTTTCAGTACAACATTTTACTTTTCCTGTGGTAGTGCTTTTCCCTTCACTTTTGGCAATCTGCATATTAACCATAATAAATGTTCCCTATTAATGAGTGGAAACCAATCAGAATAGTTCCAGTTATGCTATGTCATCATGCAAAGATAACTGCATCCTGTAGATGGCATTATGTCTTGTTTAGCAGAGAAATTGCCTAATATAAAATAGTATTAGAAATATTTTAAAAAATACATATTGTATGTTATATTTATTAATATATATCATAATATATATATATATATATATATATATATATATATATATATATAAATATATATATATATATATATATATATATATATATATATATTATATTTTTCTATAAATATCATATTTAATATGTTAGTACATAATAAAAAAAAGTTATTAATAAAACAGTTAACCAGGTCAAATCCCTATATGTCCTTTTACTAGTTCAATCTGAACACTTGTATTTTGTGTACAAAAGCTTAATGCATAAAGCAATTTTCATTGCGTAAAGGCAAGGATACAACAAATGAAGACTATAGGGTCATTTTGTACCTAAACCAGTCTAATTGTTGCTGACTTGAATCCTAGCTAGCTTCTATTGCCTTTCACAATCTTTACCAGACTTCATGTCCACCCAACTGCTACAGTTGAGTTGCTCTAGGTTCCAAATTTTAGGATTTTACTATGACAGAATGTGGGAGCATGTTTCAAGAAATTTTTGCTCTATAAATCAAGGCCATAGTGTAGGTCACCAATGACTCATTTAGTCAACAACTCAGCAACATATTTTACATATGTAAACAAAGAATCCAGCACAGTATTTATATAGCACTGCCTGTGGAATATGATTGTAGCAGCAGCAGTCAGTGAGTTGGCTTTAGTGATTGGATTTTATTTTTCAACAGCATAAATATCTTTATTTTGAGATCTCTCTTTATTTTGAGGGGGTTATTTAACCCCCTTCGGAAACAGGATTAGGTACTATTAAACCATTTTCAATATGTTGGGGGAATATGAAGGTCTGGTATGGTCAGGAAGGGGGCTACACACTCCCTACTTTTTTTGTCAGCAAGATTCCAGGAGGTCTGCTATGGGCGGTAATGGGAAGCAAATGCTTGTAGAGTTTCCCTCCCCTTCTCCTGCCCATACAGGTTCTGTGTCTGGAAAAACTTACACCGGGGAAAACCTTTAAGCCATTCTAACCATAGTATTTGAATTATTTGTTTATTAAATCTTAAAGAGCATCCCCTAAGCTGCCACCAGCAAATGCCCCCATACTATGCAATACAAAAGATTTTCCTCGGTCAATTTTTTTAAATTTAGGTTTGCAATCTTTTAGCTTGTGCCTACCTTCTTGTTTAATACATTTCTAGCCTTATTCCTTAGCCTCATTTTATCCTCCCCCCCATTTTTTTATTACATGTCACTCCCCCTATTCCCATATACATTTGTATATTATTCTCTATTTGGGCCATGTTTCTACACTATATTCAGACACAAATCACTACCTGCTTCTCCCCACCCTCATTTAGACACATACCATCCTCCTCTATCCAAACACACATGATCCCCTGTTTTCACCCCATTTAGGCACATATCCCATTTATCCTACCATCCTCCCTTTACATTAAAGGAATAAATATTCACTCCCTTGCTTTTTTCCCACCATTAAATATGTTAACCTTCACTTGCACAGTGTTGCCCAGAATGCTTCAGTACCTCAGTTTAGCTTCTCTTCCATTCCACCCACTTCTCCTGCCACAATCTTCAGTGGTGCTAGAGGCAAACCATAATAACAGGATAATGGAAGCACAGAGCAGCACAACATATTGGTTTGTGCAGGAAGCAACAAACCTGCCATGGATTACAGGTATTAGTAGGTCAGTGTTGGTTGGGCAGGCAGGCACGCGTGACTGCCCAGCTGTACAGGTACTCTGTACGCAGTCTGCCCCAGTTTGTAAGAAGTTCCTGCTTTATGGGGCAACGGCTTTCCTGCATTCCAGCCCGAGCTACCCCTGTGTGCAGGCTGTGTACACTCCAGCTCATTGCAGCCAACTGGCAGGAATGTTGTGCATACACAAGTTACCTCAGTTTCTGCCTGATGATAGCTGTGAAAGACACCAAACCTGGAAGAAGATGTAAGTTGCAAGGGCAGAATGAAAAGGAGGATTTCAATCAACTGAGTTAGGGGTTGGTTAATTTTAATTGGAAAATTTAAATGGACTGTCACTTTAAACAAACTGTTAGCAGTCTTCAGTAAGCTGTAACATTATCCTAAGGTTGTTGAAATCATGGTGAAGCCCACTAGCAAATTTTAATAGTGGCACTATACGCTTCTTTTAAGGTGAATTTTCAACCTTTCCAAGCTGGAACTGAGGAGCTCTTGAAAGAGTTCCACAGAGCTTCTTGAGCCTACTGTACACACTGCTTCTATACAAGGTGAAGCCCATGTAACCAGTGCCTATTTAGTTATTACTCATTTGCCTAGTTACTGTAAAATACTTTAAAAGCAAGACAATCCCCGTGTGTGATTGTAAATATAAAATGACTGTACTATTCATGAAAATAATAAGGGATTTTCGGATGCCTGCCCTGCCCAGATAATTTGGGAAACTAGCTTTCACTCAGGAAAGGGAAAAGTAGGTAAGTGGGGAAAATAGCAAAAGAACCTGATGCTGGTGTTGGGGGTGTGGGTGGTTGAATAAGGTGTTGATGCTTTCCAGTAACAGAAAACAAATCTCTACCAATCTGAGGAAATCCAGGTAATTAACATTAAAAACATGACCATAGTTTGAACTTAGTTAAAGCACAATTGGGGACTATTAGGGCACCTAGATGTACCCACTTTTTCCCTACAGACAAATGTTCAATCTAAAAAAAACAATAATTTAATAAATATTTAAAATAAAAACATTGAATGTTTCAGTAGATACAATTAAAACCCTGATCTGTGACATTTTCAATTACTGTCCCTTCTATCTCCTTCGACTCCTTTCACTTTTCTGCTTCTTCAGGAGGAGTCAAGGTAGGGAACCAGGGTCACAAAAAATTATCTGCTAAAAGAAAATATTAGTATCCTTCATATTCCACATGCCTGATCTATTACCCAATATTGAGTTGCAACAAATAGCATGGCTTCTATGGGCATTGGCAGTTAGTGTTAGCAGTTTCACATCTTCCATACAAACAATTTCTCAAAGTTATACCTGCTGGAAAAACTCGATTAGTTTCCTGCATAATGCATATTCCTGACCTATTACTCAATAATGAGTTTCACGCAATAGCAGTGGCTACTATACAGACTCCTCGATGTTACTTTCTATTACTGGTATGTTTTGCCTCATTGACTGCAGGTGCTTTAGCTGCAGTCAAAAGGCAAACATACTGGCAAAAGAATGTAAACCTGGACAGAGTTCTATAGTAACATTACCATGAGAGAAAACTTACGTCTTTCTAGTAAAAGAGTTTAGTGGGTTTTTTTGAGTACTATGTAAAGTGTGGTTAGCGGTACAGTGGTGCAGTTTGAATAAATTGGAAAATGCATAAAATCGGTCTGTCTCAACAGGACATTTTCTGCTACCTGTAAACTTATTTGCAAACCTAGGTATTGCTTTAATTTTCTTTAACAGCAAATTTTCTTTAACAGCATAAAGTATTTTATACTAAAATATAAACTAATCTGAATACCAAGTTATTTTTGCCTGAGAATACAGGAAATCTGCTTTAAAATGAGTCTAAACCTAGGGCACAAAATGGGGCTATCATCGCTAAACTTCAAAATAGTGATCAATAGAAAAGTTCTTATTGTCATTAAATAAATGTAAATAATACATCCATGGTATGTTAACTTTATCTGTATTTTTTGCCCCTTTGTATTTTATGCTATTGAGTTGGTTATAAGGGGTCTCTTGTTCTTAAATGATCTTCTGTGCATAGTTGTTGGCCACAAGTGGATGACCTTGTCCCCTGATATTAGGAACGTAAGAAACTTATGTCTCAGATGGATAGAATTTGTTACACACTTTATATGGGTGCACAGCACCATCTACTAGTATGTTCTGAGTATAAACCAAGATTCTTTTTAGAATGGAATTTGAAGGGGAAAAAAGCATCGGTTATGCTCAAGTTTATAGAACATATTCAATCTCTGATACCAACTTTTTCAAGAGTTACTTGCAGGGCTGTGGAGTCGGTAGATAAATCCTTCAACTCCGACTCCTCAGTTTCTGGTACCCCCTACTCTGACTCTGTATTTACAGGGTATCTCATTTTATCTTCACACTTTTGCATTCAAACTTCACAAAAAAATTTAGACCCCCTAATTATTTATAAATCATTACATTTATTATAAAATTAAATATAACACAATATGTTTACTATAAAAGTTTTTCTCAAGAAACATTATTAAAAATATACGAAAATTAATTAATGATTTGTCAATTATGTTTTTTATATAATTTTAAATAAATTTATATATAATTTTATATATTTTAAAACTAAATATCTTTATTTCAGGGATTTATACTAAGTTTTAAGATAGCAATATTATTTATCTTTTTCTTCAAAGTTATTAGCTTTATATTTAGTATTGCACTTACCTTTATGGTCAGAGATTTAGGTAATGCAGAATGTCAAAGAGTGGTAGACAGTTAACTGAATGGAAGTGATGCCTCCCAGATAGCAACGGTTTTGGGTTGTTCTCTCTATTTCAACAATAGATAGATGCACTGATAAATTCCAATGCTCATTAAAACTCTTCAAGAAAAGCTTAGCTATCAACAAAATAGTTAACAAAATCCTTGATCTCATTGCTAAGAAAGATGAAAATAACATCTACTTTCTTGATGAAGTAGGTTTTAACATCTCAATGAGAACCAAAAGGGGAAGATCTCCTATTGGTTAAAGGGAGGTGCATGTTATGGCTGAAGTGCGTTCGAGAAATTATTCAATTTGTTGTGTGAGGAATAATTATGCATAATGTCCCCTTTCATAAAACTAGCCAGGTTAAGAGCTTGGTTGAAAGTAAGGGACACCAACTCTTATTTTTCCACCATACTCTCTATTTCTTAATCCTGTTGAGAACATGTTCTCTAAATGGAAAGAAATAGTAAAAAGTAGGCTAATTATTTGAGTGCTTATTAGAAAGCATCAATAGTGTATTTTTAACAATAGGCAAGCAGGATTGCTCAAATTAATATACAAAAATGGTTAGCTTTTTGCCTAAACACCTAAGAGGAGAAAACAATAATGAATAATAAATCATTTATTTAATTATTACATATGTTTAATTGTTTCTTGAGAAAAACTTTTATGCTAAAATATTGTGGTATATTTAATTTTATATTAAATGTATTGATTTATGAATAATTTAGAGGGGCTTAATTCTTTTGTGAAGTTTGAATACAAAATAATTTTGTGACAATGGTGGAATTTTTTTTTTTTGTGAAGTTTGAATGCATGCATTTGAATGTGTGAAGAAAAAGTGAGAAACCCTGTAATTTGCTAATGTATTTTCTACGTTGATTTGAAGGAAGGCAACATACACGCCATTTAACCACAGAACTACTGGCTAGGAAGCTGATGCTCCACTATATTGGGTTGTTTAAACAAAAGACAAAAAAATGAAAACTATAAGGTTTTATTTATTGTTTTTATCAAGTGGCTATAAAGTAGTAGCATAGCATGCATAAAATCAGGAACAGGAACTTTACCAGTTAAAAAATATGAACCACATTCTTTAATATATATACACATATTTAAAACAAAAACAAAGCTTAACTACATGAACAAAAACGAAAGCTGGAAAACCTAAAACAGTTTATATATTAAACTTGGAATATACTTGTAGAGTAGAATAGCTGTTAAATGCAATTCAAAACTAACTCAACAGAATGTGTTGTTCTAAGAAACAGAATTGCTTCTGCCAGATCCTCTTTTATAGAAGCTCCTAAATCTGACTTGATTATTTTTAGAGCTGAAAATAATCTTTTAACACTTACTTGGGTGGGTGGCATTGCTTTTGCGGTTCTAGCCACATCACTAATAATCTCCGGATAAACAAGGATGGCATCTTCTACAGTCAGTTTCGGTGAGCGATCATACTTTTCTACTTCTTTTAATTCTTTAAAAAACGCCTGCTGGAATCTCTTTGTTTGGACACTTTCTGGTCGTTTATCTTTCACGCATATGCAACGTCGCTTTACTGTTGTGTGTTCCATTTTATCTGCCGTACTTTTCACCGTATAAGAC
>NC_092858.1:85276607-85310944 GCF_032062135.1 Pyxicephalus adspersus | reverse complement strand
ACACACGCTGCAGCCAGCGAGGAGAGGAGACACACGCTGCAGCCAGCGAGGAGAGGAGACACACGCTGCAGCCAGCGAGGAGAGGAGACACACGCAGGATCGGGTGAGTATCTTATTTTAATTATTTTTTTTAACACGGTATTTGTCGTATAAGACTCACCAACTTTCCCCCCCCCAGTTTTGGGGAAGAAAAAGTGCGTCCTATACGGCAAAAAATACGGTAAATAGGAATCAAAGTCTAATTCTTCATTTGAAGAGGATGATCCTGAGTTACCAGTGCTTATAGCTTCATCCGGTAGTGGTGTTTCAGGTAGTAATCCCCTCATGCGAACGGCTATATCATAGAGGGCCTTTTTTGCAGTATCAGTCTGGTCATCGCTCAACAAAATTCGGCTCATTGGATCAACATAAATAGCAGCTAACAAGATTTGATTATCCAGTAGGAGATTCTCTCTTTTCTTCATTGACGATACAATGCCATCAGCTATTAAAGCTCCTCTTTTGTTTAGGCAATATATCAAGCTCTTCCATTTCAAGAAGAATTTGCCAGGTGTTAAATCTTCAGATTGCAAACTCTTGGTGACAGTAAAGGGTTAGAAAGTAGATTTTCCAGTGCTTTTACTTGTGTCCACTGGCTTTCAGGTAATATACCATTTTTATTGTACAGTTTTTCAAGAAAGTCTTTTAGTTCAAGCAAACGCTTTACCATCAAATAAGTGCACATCTTTCCAAAGTGGCATCTGTTTTAGGGGCCCTGGCTGCAACAGTTACTTGCCTCAATTTGCCTGTTAGAGTAGCTGCATGACGATCTTTCAATCCATCTCTTATTGCAAGTTGCAGAGTATGAACACCACAATGCATATGTTGAATAGTAGTACGCTTAGATTCTCCTTCAACAAGGTTATCAAAATTTCACTATTCTCTTCGCTTTCACTTTCTACAATACTTGCAGAACTCTCTTCCTTTATTATCTGTCACTTTCTTCATCTACTTTATTCATTTTCTCAATTGCGCTCAACATATTAGAAGCATTATCTGTCACAATACAAAGAATCTGTTCCTTTTTAATTTCAAAATCTAACCTCCGGAGATGGTCACTGGTGTGATGTGCCTGGGTATCCTTTACTCCCAAGGTCCCCGTTATTGTTTTATTATTTTCACCAACAAATCTAACAATAATAGCAAAATAATTGACTCTGTGATGTGTGCATGCATCCATTTTTATGAAGACAAAATGTCCCTTCAAACCTTTTTAGTAGTTCTTCCTTTTTACATTTGGCCTCTTCAATTATACGTTTCCTTATCCTTTCTCTTTCCAGAGAAACACCAAATTTTTTAGCCATTTCTCCATTTAGGCCTAAGAAGGCTGGCTGTGAAAAGGATAGTGGTACACTATTCTTTACTAACATTTCAATAATGTGGTTTTTGAAATTTTCTGGTGTCATTGTATGGTAAATTTGTCAGATATAAAGAATCTTCTTGGTTGTGTTTGGTCTCCAGTAGATTTTTGAACATTTTTTATCCCAGAAGTAGATGGAATATTTTTATTGATATCATTCTTATTCACGACTTCTAACACTTTAGGATGAAAACGCTGCAAGTTTCTTTTCAAATGTGATGCTCTTATAGGTACATTTTTGTTAGACCCACTGAAACTGCTAATTTTTGCATCATCTTGTTTTTCACCATCATCTTCAAGATTACATTGGCACAGAAAAGTTTCTCATCACTTGATAATGTAAAGTGCTCATAAACAGCAGACTTTATCAGGTTTGTTGACAGACTTTTTGTCATTGTGAATGGGGTGCCGCTTTCACTAAAAAAGAAAATATAAAATATGTTATACTAACTAGCATATTCTTTGATTTAAATACAAACATACACATTGTCCTGCACTATTGCAAATACACATACAACACGAAACTATACACACAAAAAAAGCTATAGCCCTGCACTAAACTTAGACATAATTTGTCCTATACAGAAAAACATGCACAAACATTGATTCTATACACACAACACAGAGCCCTTAATTTTACTCAGAAACATATACACAAATTTGCACTATACACAAACATTCATACATTCCTGCACCATACACACAAACATACACATAGCCCTACAGTTTTATCCAGAAACATGCACACTGCACAGCCTTCCATCATAGTACTCACAAGCTTTAATGCAGTTTTAAAATAAACATAAACATGAACACTTACAACTGAATCCAGCAAGCTGTTCCTCAATGTTCTTCTAAGCTCTTTTAGCAGACACAGGAAGTTGAGCAGACATTGCTGCCTTTATCTATGTTTGCTGATCTTCTGCTGAAGACAGGGCAGTGGAAGGCTCCAGGGCCAGGGGGGCCCACTTAACTAACTTCCTAGTATTAGATGATGTGCCAAATGATAAAGTTAAGCCCTGGATCGGAGCATATATGGAGAGTGCGGACAGGACTCCTAAACACACATCAAGGCATAGCACTCACCTACACCTATAACATTACACTTGTTTACACTCAAATAAACTTGTTAAACACATTATATCGGAAGTAAAATGAAAACACTTTTAACTAATGTGTTATCCAGATTACAATAATGTGATGAACTGAACTTCACACTAGTAGAAATAAAACTATGCACTTGGCTTTATTTTTACATCAGAGGAGTACTTAAATATGACTATTGTTTGTGAAATAGGACATTTGAACTTGGTGTATTTTTTTTATTATAATTTAAATTAATCAGGAGTCGGAGTTGGCACATATTTATTGGCTCCAACTCCAGGTACCCAAAATTGTCTTCGACTCCACAGCCCTGGTTACCTCCAAATACTTCAGTAAAGGTTTGAGGTTCTTTTAGCATTAATAGCTCTTAAGCTGAATATGCTGAGCTGGTAAGTCCTGGACATATTAGCAATTGTTTTAAATATACTTCTGTTGTAGATTGTCATTACAGTGGTAGTATTTACAATCCTGTTTGAAAACCGTAGGTATTCACAGCCTTCTTTGCATGGGCCTTAAACATTCAAACAGGGCTGCAGTAGCAGTGTACATCATCTACATGACAGAGCTGCATTTTTGTTGAATTAAATTATGAAAATGAATATACCATTTGAACTCTGTATTGTTTGTCCAATTATACCACATTAATTGGTACATGCATTGTTTAAATAAAGAACAACTGTTTTGACGTTCTCTTGTGTTGAAAAAGTCAACAATTTCCGTAGTGTGCTTACTTTTTAACATCACTACGTTTGTGTAGTTTGTTTCTCTAAAACCTGCTTTCTATTCTTTCTATTCTTCACAATTACAATGTGTTTTTCTTTAGGAGTTACTGACCCAGATCAGGTTGTGAAGAAATATCTGGAAACCATTGACAAGCCTCCAGATGAGGTATGATAGCACTTTGCATTATAAGCAAAGATCTCTGTGGAGTATACACTGTAAATATGTTGAATGCAACTTTTTTTTCTTTTGAAAGGACTGTATCATTTGCATGGAGACTTTGACCACTCCTTCAGGATACAGTGAGACTTCAGAAAGCAAATCCATCAAGTCTACTGCTGTTGGGAAGCTAAAAAAATGTGGCCATATGTTTCACCAGCTCTGCATGTTTGAAATGTATAGCAATGGGAATAAGGTATTGACTTTCATTTTCAATTAAGCCTGTGCTTTCCCTAGGTTCTTTGTTGTCTACTTCTGTGTGCTATCATTTACCCCTTTTGTTTGAAAAATGGTTCCCGTAAAACAGGTTGGAAGAGTTACTGCATAAGAGAACTGCAGAATTATTGCTTTGTGTTATTTATATAAATTTACCTGAGAAATAACTAGCAATTGCATCTCAGTAATTGCTGTATTTACCGACAAATACATTTAAATATATGTATGGGATTGAGGCAAAATAATCAAGATATTTTACAGAGCAGCTACCAAAAAGATTTGCAAGGTTATGGTTACCTTCTGTATTCCGCCATGTTTTGGTGTATTGTTCTCTGTGTTACAGACACAGTACAACAGGCTACATACAAATTATAAAAATGGGATAATTTTATATGCATCAGGTAGGGTATTAGTATTTCCTGTTTCACATGATCATTTTCTTACATACATGGTGCATGGTGATCAAGTAAACAGGACATGAAGTAATGTTTTGGCACAAGTGG
Organism: Pyxicephalus adspersus; assembly: GCF_032062135.1. Lineage (NCBI taxonomy): Eukaryota > Metazoa > Chordata > Amphibia > Anura > Pyxicephalidae > Pyxicephalus > Pyxicephalus adspersus. The sequence goes on along the minus strand of NC_092858.1, from coordinate 85,306,783 downwards.
TTCTTTAAAATGTCTTTTTGTTGATTTAAGAACTATTCCTTTATGTCTGAATGCATGTGTATATAATATATATGTATATATGTGTGTATGTGTGTGTGTATATGTATGTGTATATATATATATATATATATATATACATATCTGTGTAGAACAGAAAGGGAAAGAAGTGAAGGAGGCTATTTTTAAGCATGCTTACAACAATACAAATTTAGCAAAACTGCAGTGTCCATTTTAATGTTGCACCATTGATTGAGATATATATATTAAAAAATATATACACACACATACACAACGTGTCGTTATTTGTATAATAATTTTAAGTGTTTTGTTTATGCAAGTAATGTTTTGAATTTATTAGCAAGTTCATTTTCCAAGTGCCACCTGAAATAGCCTCCTTTACTTCTTTCCATTTCTCTTCTACATGTGTTTGTATCTATAGGCTATGTCTCTATAGATATCCTAAAGAGTGCTTTGATTTTTTTTTCTAAAAGTTTATTAAATAGAGGTTGCAAATGACAGATACAAACAATGCACAGAAGCAGGAGAGGACTTTGCTCAAAAAACCTTACAATCTAACTGCAGGATCAATTTGCTTAAAGCATGTCTTAGCAAAAATAAACATGTTTACTACATCTTGCACTTACATTTTGTCATGCTTTTATACCCTTAAACATGTTGCACATGTTATAAATATTATGTACACCTACCTTGTTTGCTCTATGTTGTTAAGCACTTAATGTCAGCCTGCCTCCTTTATTTATGATAGATTACAGAGCCCCCCTCCCCCTCCATCCTTTATTTCTTAACTCACAAGCTGAGAGCACAAAAATAATCAGGGAAGAAGAATAAAGTGTAGTTTTGCAACTAATAGGTAATTGAGGCAAATTATTTTTTTTTAGTTCAGTTGTTTGCCACACAATGATACTTACAAAAAAAAAATAGAGATTTACTACAACAATGAGCAGCATCAGTTATTGGCAGGGGAAATGATCTCTTACAAAGGGAAATTGTTACTGTGTCCGGTGAGAGTCTTCAGAGCTCAGAGAAAAGAGTGATTACCATGTGATGTCGGCATGCTTTTCATGTTGGCTTTATGTTCATTCCTATACAGGAAACATTGTTCTTTACATAGTCATAGAACACACAGCTTCGCACAAAGTTAAAAAGCTAATAATTGTTTTCTGATATAACATAAATGTGAAAAGAACCATACTTTAGATTCAGTCTATTGTGTTATTATTTTTTAACGGATTACGTAAGTAAAGCCCTATCTATATGACTACAAGATCATAGTGTTTTTGACATAATCGGGTGCTTAATATGTGCAGATAGTTTGGGTGATAGTTGTGCTAAGATCTCTGAAATTTAAACGCTTAACAGTTTCTGTAACTGATGTTAAAACATATCAGTTCGGACGTGTTCAGTAGATGTTTGATGCAATGATACTTCTAAGCAGACATGGAAATTATTTACAAATCACCTGTGACTCTATAGTAGCTTGGTCCAATAAAATGTAACACTGCTCCTGTTGTAGCTAAATTGGCTATCTCTCTCTCTCTCTGGAAGGGAGATATATTTGCCCAGGATTCCTCTTTTATGTGAGGTATATTTGCCCAAGATTCCTCTCCTGTTTGAAGTAGCAGGTGGAAGACTCTCACCTGTGAGATAATTAATGAAGAAACACTGAGGGTGGGGGATATAACCCAGAGCCAGGAGCTCAGTCAGGAGCCTAACTTGGAGAGACACAGACAGGGGTCTGTGCAGGCTCAGCTTAACTTGGAGGGACACAGACAGGGGTCTGTGCGGGCTCAGCTTGGCTTGGAGAGACACAGACAGGAGTTTTGTGTCAGTGCAGCTCTATTTGGAGAGAGCTCTGTTTGGAGACACAGCCAGGTGGAGGCTTGGTTTTGAGCTGACTAGGAGAAGCCCTCCAGCTGATAGACAGGGATGTTTGATGTATAGTAAGTGCCGGACAGGCAAGGTTTTCTTTTGCTGTTTTGTTATTTTATATGCAACCTTCAATAAACCTAGCTGCAAGCCAGCCTAACACTTATACTTCGGTGTGTGATATGAGTTGGATGAACCAGACAAGTGTCCTTTGACCCCAGCAAAGGCGATCCTGAGCCTAACCCCTCACATGTGTGTGTGTGTGTGTGTGTGTATGATGTGTGTGTAAAACAAGCACAGTGTTCCCTGTCGGAATAACAGGGTAAAAAATAGCATTTGCAGTTCTAGTATGTTTATTAATAAAAAATCATACCTTTCTTATTAAGAAAGTGTGTTAGTGTGAAATGTTTTGTGGTAACGGTGGTAACGGTCCTGTGTGAACTTGTCACCTTTAGGATGGAAGTCTTCAGTGTCCTTCTTGTAAGACCATTTATGGGGAAAAGACTGGAACACAGCCCAAAGGAAAGATGGAAATCTTTTTAATCCCTCAGTCTTTGCCTGGTCATGAAAACTGTGGCACTATCCACATTATATATACCATTACTCCAGGAATACAGGTACATTCCTTTTTGCACCTATTTACGTTGGTAGTTTCTACATTAGATTTGTATTATTGGTTTCCTAGCCTTATAACATCTTTTATTCTAACATTACTTTGTCACAACTAATCAAGACAACTTGAGGCAGGGCTTCCTGTCCATCCTCCACAGATATATTTATTTAATAAGTGATATCCAGTGCTCAACTCAGAATTTTTTTTTCTCAGCCTTGACCACTGCTTTATCAAGAAGAGGAACAGGCAAAAATGTTCAATTGAGTATCACATTGTTACTTTTCTAAAAGCATCATTTCTTGGACGTGCTCTCCAGCCAATATTTTAATGAGGATTTATTGCTGATGACATCATACTGCAGAAATGTTGATATTGTAGATGCATGTGATGCCCCCAGCATTCCACATGGCCGTGAGCAGATCTAAGCTGATCTAGGACTACAAAAAATTTTCCTTTTTTTGTCTATAATAAGCATATAAATTACATTATCTTAGGATTGGACAGTCTTTGACTATTACTCAGGGGATATGGTAAGCTTTGTAGTGGTTGTCTAGATGTCGCTGGCCATTGGGTATGAAGAAAAAAAAAACTTATGACCATACATGGTGTTCACCAGCTCCAAGTGTTGTTTTTTTTTTGCTTCCTACCCAATACCTTGTCACTATCTAAATGAGAAAGATATTATTACTCTCAAACAACAATAATACCTTCTTACATGTGGTGACACCACTTTTTCTACAGGGTCCAGAACACCCAAACCCAGGAAGGCCTTATTCAGCACGGGGCTTCCCTCGCCACTGTTATCTTCCAGACAATGATAAAGGAAGATTGGTAAGTAAAATTGTTATGTTTAGAACATAGAATCATAAGTACAACATTTTATTTGATTAGGATAGATATAAAATACTCCCATTGAACCAGGTTGTATATTCTTTAAAACTATTATTCTTCCAGGCAACATATATTTTTAAAAAAGACATAGCAAGGTAAATGGCAATTTTTTTTAAATACAAATTCAGTTTAAATATATTAACATATTTATGTAATTCCCTACGCAGTATGAGAAGAACTGGGAGTTGGGTTGGCAGTACTGCAAGCCTTTCAGAATTTACTATTTTGTGCAGCATGCTGGTATCTGGCTGATAAGAGGAGAGCGAGCAAAAGGCTGACCTCACCAGTGTCTTACTGTTCCTTCATTATTCAGTCAGGGTCCATGACAAAACCACTGTATTTTTCTACATTGTAAAAATGGAGGTCAGATCTTAAGTGAACAAACATATATATAGATTTTTGTCAGAATATATCATATTTACAAGCTTTAGCTGTGACTTTGACCAGTTTGTGTTCAATTCCCCTCTTATTGTATTGTTCCATTGGAATGTGACTATAACATTTTTTTTCGTCCTCATATGGCACTAATGCAGTAGTTTACAGGGCTATCATACTCTGATAATGAAATTTTATCCTAAACATATGTACTAAAATGTAAATTCATTCTCTTACTATGTAAATTAATTATCTTAAGGTTATGTGAGCTGTATATAAAGCTTGTCAGAATTAGTTTTCAAAATGTGTTAATCTGTTTATTTTGAATTTGTTTGTATTGCGTAGCAGGCGCAAACAAATGGTGCCATCTGCTGGGTGTCAAAAAGTACTGCATCTCTTCACTGTAGCAGAAAAGTCACTGTATCCAGGAGTATATACTGTTTCTAGAAACTGTATTACTTACTTCTCCAGTCTTCTGAGGAGTGTGACGTTATCATAATTTGGAGGGAATTCTGGCAGTGTTTTCTTACAGCCAGACTGTGGTATTGAAGACCATCTTGTGCAGCTTGGCAAAAATCTGAAATATGAACTTCATTTTTATTGTTTGCTGCTCAGGTAATACCAAAAACTAGCCACACCGCTTCCTCAACATTTTTACATACACAATAATTTAAACAAGACCTTAACAAAATGAAATGATAAATGAGGCAAATACCATGGACATGATTTTTAATTTTTTAGAACTGCTCTTTGGTATACTTTGTCATATTGTGTATTTGTTGCTGTGTGTAATTTGTCTGGTGTGCAAAACAGAAATAGTTGAGTTACTTGAACTGGTCTAAAAAGATATAATACAATACTAAATAGTTTTGTAAATGCAAGTTCTGTTAAGACGTTTTACCTTTGTTTTAAACAGGTATTAGAGCTTTTGAAGGTTGCCTGGGCAAGGCGGTTGATCTTTACCATTGGTGTTTCAAGCACAACGGGTGAATCTGACACTGTGGTGTGGAATGAAATCCATCACAAGACAGAAATGACCTCAAATGCAACTGGACATGGTTACCCTGATGCAAAGTACCTGGACAATGTTCTTGCTGAGCTTGCAGCTCAGGGAGTGTCAGAAGACTGCATAAACATGTAAAAGACTATCTAGCTGACTGCTTGCTTGTAATTTTGTTGGGGGTGGCGTTCAGTTCATTTACACGATGCCTTAAAGTTATGGTTTCATTTTGCATAATATATATATATATATATTTTGGTAAAGCAATATGTATCTATCAGGGGTTTACAAAAAATGCTGGGGAAATCTTTGGTTTGTACAAGAATTGCATGTAAGCATACTACCAACCCTGCAGGACAGGGGCCAACCCAGTGAACCATCTTGTCTTTCCCAACATGTGTTCATCCTTGTGAAATGTCTGTTATAGATAACTTACACCCAAAAAGATCTGTTTGTTTTGGTGGTACAGGGAATTGAAACAGCCTCCATGTAAAATGCTGTATCTCTTCTGTGAATGTCCAGGGTCAAGCAGGTTTTTCTCCCCTTCTTCTTATTCATGTACTTGCACACAATTCACTATCCTCCTGTGCATTACATTATTGAGGGCAGATAAAAAACAACTGCTAAAAACTAAAAAGCAATATACATGTACATTAGCCAATAGCAATTGTGAACAATTTAGTGATCGGACTTCAGTAAAATGAAATCAGTCGCTAGGAGTTACTGCACTTTACATGTTATAATTCCTGCTGGTATCCTTTAAAAATACGCAATAACTTGGGCTGACAGCATCAGATTGAGTGACAAAGTTTAGAAGTTGACTGAAAGAACCTCAATTGCTTTACTTTCACACAAATCCCGCTGTGTTTTTCTACTTTTAAGTTTAAGCTTCACAAGTTTAGTAACCCTGCATCCCCAAAATAATTAGGGCAGGAGTTAAAAGCACTGCATATTGAGTGTGGCTGCTTCATTATGTGGGCACTTATCATTGCCTGTTCATTAGAGAGCCCTCCCAAGTTATGGAAACTCCATCACTCCACTGACAACTATATTATTATCCAAGGTCTGTATACTGATTCTGGTTTCTTATTCAAGGAAGGCAATTCTTCTTTTTATAACAAAAATAAAGTTACATGCATACTATTTGTTCAAATATTTCCATGGTAATGATCCTGAAAAACTATGGTAAGCCCTAAAAGTTAACTTAAAAATAAAAAAGCTTATGCAGAAAAATCACTGCACTTGTCAAAACACAGTTTTGTTTTTTTACAAAAATTTGAAAAGATGTACATTTGAACATTTAAAATAAAACAATGTAAACAAAACATGCATAAGAGCAGATTTAGCTAGTCTTGTACATCAGGTAAAAGGTTGAATCTGCATGCACAACCAATCTAACACATTTATTGCCACATCTTTTGACTCAAACAGCAATGTTCAGGGGATCAGAATTCTACGGGTAAATCTTATCCCAGCACCATTTAATCAAGGAAAATTGTAGCAGTCTCACAATCCTTTCTAGTACATCAGACCGCTTAGTCTAGTTGGGGACGCTTGTATGAAACAGTCCCTGAGTGCTTTATTGACATGGGATTTACTACTGATTTAAACAAAAATTAGCAGCATGGAATACAATTACCCAGTGTCTTTGGGCACATTTACTTTAATAATGTACCCATGGGTTTATGTGGTAAATTGCCCATATCAGCTATTTAGCTTCCAGCTGTTGTCTGCCATGCGAAATTTGGAGGTGAAAAAGACTGGTGGCTATGAATACCTAAAACTGGTCTTGTTAGCACATTTTTACACCCAAGTCCGTGTAAACAGAAATTAAAGATTGTATTCCCTGGCAGCAAGTCAGTTATCACCTTTTATCAGTTTATTGCAAAGTAACAGTTGTTTTCTACTGATGTGGGAAACGTAGTTTGTTTCCTTCTTTTGTTAGTGATCAACTTCCTGTGCAGACTTCTATAGAAAGGTTGCCTGTTGCTCTTCCATCTTTTTATCCCTTTTTTTTATCTTCATCGGTATCTAAAAAATCTGTTATATGTCACAATTAGCAAAACTGCTGTTTAACATTCATAATAAATTGTTTGAAGTTCAAAACCTATTCTGTGAGTAAACAAGCTTGTGAAAACTTTATTTGTTGTTTTACCAGCAGCAATTTTATTAATGAAGTGTATTTTAATTAATAAAAATATTTTATTCAGGTAGCTAATTTCTTAAGGAAGTCTTTAAAATATATTTGATTTTTGTTGTTTCCATTCTTGCTTTGTACATTGCTACATTTTATTGATTTGACACTGTCATTCCAAATGTAAGATTGTGCCTTGGACACTGATAATACGACCTAATGTGTTGATGAATGTTAACGTACAAGAGTCTCCTATTTCCACACCACATATTTCTCTATTCTTTCTAATGCTATGAGGACAAAAAAGGTTCCCTAAGTATTTTAGATGGCTAACATTTGCTACAAAAAGGTGATTTACTGTACAGAAAGCAAAAGGACACAGGTTTAAACACATGCACATTTTGCTATGTCATATCTTGCACGTACAGTGGCGCACACATCCTCATACATACATGCATGCAATAAAACATTTTATATACACACAATATAATGGGTTACCTAGCTTCTTCATCCTCAGTTTTACATGTATTGCTGTGAGGGAGGGGGAGGCTCTGCATAATTTACAGTGACCTTAGAGCACTCCTTAGCTCAAGGGTGGTACTCCACCCTATAAAGAAACTAAGCCAAATAAAGATAGGTCAATCTTCAGGAATTCTGATGCTTCATAAGTCCGCAAAACCTGGAAGCTGCAGAAAAAGTATTTAGCAAACTTTCACGGAAATGGATTGCTAAATTGTATATGATTTTGCTAAGGGGGTGCATATTCCTTTGTAAAGGCCATAGCTATTTTATGTTTTTTTTAATTGTATTGTATTTCTAAATTCTCTTTCATGTTTTCTAGGTTCTCCATACCACCTTTGCTTAAAAAAATGTTTATAGAGCTCAATATCTCAAGCTAAAAGAAGCTGAGCTTTGACACTTCCCCTTTCCTATCTGCTTAGGCCTGACCCAGATTTATAAAGCATACATACATTATTTGTAGAATTTAAAAGGTAATCAACATCGTAATTAATATACATAAAAAGAAAAGTCAACAAATCATCAAGGTTGTCATGTACAAATTTTTTCATTGTCCTAAGGATGTGTGCAACGCCCAAAAGCTGCTGTCTGCTATGACTGAAATGATGGGCAAACATTCAAAAATGAATGCTCTGTGAATGTAACAAACTTGAATTACTTTTAGCACTCCCTGGACTTCTCTTGGGTCTCTACCAGGTATGCATTTTTCTTCTCCCTTACAGTAATACTGGAACAAAATATATAATCCTCCCTTATAAAGATTTTGTTTGTTTGGGAGGCTGAGATTTTTATGACTTGGTTTCTTCATATGATCAGAAACTTCACATTAGACCTGTCTGCATTACACTATGGTGAACTGCATTTCTGGACACATTCAAAGGATGCCGTCTTCTCATTTGTATCAAATATTGTGAAAAAACTAAATGCTGTCTTGAAAAAAATATATATGTTGGATACCAGAAATGGCTGCAGTTGCCATACTGATAATATGCTGCATGGTGAGGGCACTGATAGAAATGTGTATGCATCCCTATAGTTTTCTGTACAATTGCAAAATTTGGTACTTAGGATGTATTTTATTCTGGAGGCAGGGAAGATTGCAATACAGATTTTTCATTCAGTCAAAAATACAAAATGTTTTATGTATGAGAGTAACTATGTAAGACATACATTTTATTTACACTTCATTAAAAACTATTCTTAAACCCTCTGATTGTCATGTGTTTACATATACTCAGCAAATTGCACTTAATCATTTCTTCTAGATATTTTCAACATGCTGGTTGTCATGTTACATGGGCATTATATTCAATGATTAGCACTGTTTGTTTATAATAACATCTTCTTTGTCTCACTTTCCTTCCTGTAGTTTCAGCTTCGCAGTAAGCCCCTTACCTTCTCCTTCTTGTAAGCTCCTGAATTTGTATTGCTGGAGTGTTTCATGTCATGATCTTTTGATCAAATGTTTACTGTTTGGATCTTCACAGTTTGGATAAAACTACTCAATGATCTGCAAAGTGTCATTCTGATCGAGCCAACTGTCTGCCAACATTGCTGAGGTTTTCAGTTATTGCTATCTTAGAACCATGTGTTAGTTTTGGAGATCTCACTTTCAAAGCTTAGTCTGAGGACTGAGGAGGCAGATCAGTGGTCCAATTATTTAGCAAATGTACTAAAGGTTGATGATACCAACAGGCCTTCCCTGCTCGCTCCTGTGCAGGACAGAGGCTAGATGGGGGCGGTTTGCATGACTTGCAGAGAAAATCTTCTGCTAAACACAGCTGAGGTTGTGGGTGATCTTATGGAGGTGAGCTCTTTCTGCAGCCTCTTGTCACTCTTTATTGACCAAGACAAACTCTGCAGTTGTTTCTTTTTGCATATCAAAGCACAGCTTGCTCCAGAAGTTAATGAAAGTCTAGGCTCCATAAAGCTTTTTTTTTTGCTTAGTTTGTGATCTACTCACAGTGAGGATTGTATACAGTAACCGACACCACGCTGCCTAATAATATGTTGAGACAAACATCTGTCCTAACTGCATTTATTAAAATATTGTACCTGTTCTGACCTACATACAAATTCAACTTAAGAACACACCCACAGTCTGTATCTCGTATGTAACCCAGGGACTACCTGTAAGTAATGAGTAAAGAAAAGAGAAAGAATAGCAAACTTCCCTGTTACCTACACATAATGATACCATGGACAGCCAATGGAAACTTTTCCTTGGACAGGGAATGCAAAAACTTGGTCAGTTGAAAGACCATCCAGTGATTGAGAGAGAAAGGAAATCTGCAAATGAAACATCCAACAGGGGGACCCAGTGGTCAGAGCAAGTACAGTGTTGGGCCCTGCAGAGGGAGGTGAAAAATACTGAGTTTGCCAACCCTGCTGGAAATGACAGATTCCCTAAAATCTGTAGCAATGGAGTAGATCCCAGCAAGACACTGGTCAGAAAGGTATTTAACACAAAAATAACACAAAGGCCTCATTGTAGTGTACAACAAGCTTAAGCAGGATACAGTCTGTCAACTAGGGTTGTAAGTAATCATTCTGGGGGGTTTCTTAACACTTACCCACGGTTTATGGTGTATGTGATGGCATTAGTTCAAACCATAGCCAAGCATGATTGACATAATATATATTTGGAATTTCAGCCGCTTACTGTTAAAGCACGAAACTCTTGGCTACAGTCCATATAAAGAAATGCTTTAAGCTATAAATGATTCATTTGCACTAATTCCAATGGATTTGAAGGCAATGTTTTTTACAATTGCCTAGGAATTTAGATTGCACCAAAAAGCATGATATTCATATAGCTGCATGTGCAATCTTGTTTTAAATATTAACATGTACCACTGTTGGTTTACAGTTTATAACTCATTATTCTGCCATCCTTGATTTTAAGTAGTGACATAAAACTCTTGCATGCTAAATCACCTGCAAGAGGTAATTTATATGTATATTTTGAAGCAGATATTCTCAAAATACTGTATTTGTGTCAATATAATACATTCATCTTTACCACATAACCTAATCCAAACATTTTAGTTTAAAGTTTTGCACAAGATCCACTTGAATCATTGCAAAAAAAAAAAAACAGTTTGATGTTCTTCATATACCACACGAGGGCGCTCAATCATCAGGCTTTTCAGGTCTGAGTCATTCACAATTTTTCCATCAAAATTCTAAGAATGATTACATAAGGCAGAATGACATTTCTTCATGTTGGCTTTTTTGTACTGAGCCAGTGATACAGCAGGACATTCAGGGATATCTAACTAATAAAAACACTGACAAAAGTTCATAATAAAATGGAGAGCTGATATTGTTTTATGTTTTTTGTTATTTCTTTTTTGGCTATTGTCAATGTGTTTGTGTAAAAAATTATGTTTGTGAAAATTCAGATATTTAATAAAAAAAAAAATGTTCCACAAATCTTTCACAATAGGCTCTATTATTCCTCAAAGTGGAACTAAACATATAGGTAAAAAATACAAACAGGTTCATCATTGAATAAGGGTTGGGTTCTGTCTCTTCTGCATTACAACAAACCTACCTGCTTGTTCACAATAAATTATTTTCACCTCTTCTCACTTCAGCATCTTGACCTGTCTTCTTCCAGGTTCAGGATCTTAGGTCTTCTTTTATGAAACATGTGCAGCTCGATATATAGATTATTCTGAGCTGGCAGGTAAATTTGTTTTATAGCAGAAGAGACATCACCTTTAGTTCTTTTTGCAGTTCTTTCTGTACAGACCCTGCTATCTTGCTTATTCAGGACAAAGTACAGGGTATGTTTAGCCCATCCCAGCTACCATTCACTCAATTTCACAGCAAGTTCATTTACTTTGGTATTGTGTAGAAATATCCAACACATACCAGGGGTTTCAAGGGGCTTCCTTTGTCAGGGCTACAAAGCTCAGAAAACATCAACAGCCAAACACTGTTCTGACCATTGTTGGCAGTAAGTCAAGCACAATTAGAAGAACCATATATAACAATACAGTTTCTATACACAAAGCAACATAAAGTTGTGTAACTGATTGCTTTAAATCCAAACCTAAAGCTGCGTACACACGTGCAATTATAGTCATTGGAAAGGATCTTTCACAATCCTTTCCAACCACTAAGCACTCCACGATGCATGAACGAGTGCTATACATACAGCACTGTTCTACTCTATGCAGAGGGGAGGGGGATAAGGACAGAGCGGCACCCCGCTGCACTCTCTCTCCCTTCCCTTGCATTAGGATCGTTCGCCGACCATCGTCCGTGGATCCGCCAGGACAGTCGTTGGACGATGGACGACGGATGCTGTACACACGCCAAATTCTTGTCCGATATTGGCCCTGAGCTGATTATCAGGCGATAACCATTGGACGTGTGTACGTAGCTTAAGACCACCTTGCATTTTGCTAAAGCAGTTATGTGACTGAACAGTACAAGAAAGATAATGCAGATAACAGTATGGGACACGGGGTTCATGAGCCATGGACAGCCAGCAGGACAGATCCGCCATCCATATGGATGGGATAAGCTTTCACAATTGTAGACAATTGTACTTTGACACACCTGACAATGAGTGCTGGGTTTCTGCTATCTTTTCTTGCTCATCACACCAACTTCTGCACCATAAATTTGGTGTAAACTTTTGGAGCTGGAATGCCAATTTTAGCTCTACAAGGGGTTCCCACATCTGTTATTAATAACTAGTTTTTATATAGCAATGACATATTAAGCAGGGCTTTACAAGGTCCATTGTCATGTCACTAACTACTCTTAAAGAGCCAGCATCTGCACATTTGGCAGCTGGCCGCAGTGAGCTATTCTAGTCCTCCGCACATGAAGCTGAACCAGAGAGATGCTATTAGGCAGGGAGCGGCGAACACACCTAGCCTAAATCTGGATCAGTTTTCGGATATGTTTTACATGGAAAGGGTATGTATTACTGTCCACTAGATGCTAAATGAGACATGAAAATGGGCCTGTGTGTTGTCCAAGCAGGTCATAGCATTGAATTCACCTAAATACCAGATCCACACCTTGTCTGTTCTTATCTGTCCATTATTTATCTGCTATTTGCCCATAGTAGTAAGGGGAAAAGAACTCCACCAAGTGACTTTAGTCAGAGTGTACACATGGCTAAGGACTTTTTTTCTCTTTCCCTATCAGTTCTGGTGTCCAGCTGTTCAGGCCCCTTGTACTACATTGTGGTTGGAATGGGAGAGAGTGCCATGCTCCACATATCCAAAAATTCCAGGTACCCTGGGAACAAAACTAAACAGTTGGGCAGTGATTGAGATGAAAATGTGCAGGGAGCAGCTTAGCTGAACCTGTTGCCTTGCCCTGCATGGCTTATTTTAGGGCAAACGGCTCAGTATATGGCAAACATTTTTAAAGTAGTTTCTTCCTGCATGTCAGATCTTACTATAGCACCTAATTTTTGTGGCTCTTCCAATGCACCCACCATCAGATGAATTTCACCCATAGGCTTAACTGCAGTTTTAGGCAGACATCATCTGCTGTGAAGGATATTTTGTTTTGTGAGCCCCTCCCTACTACATTGCATAGTTCCGAAATGACAAGTTTATCTCAGTTCATGTAAAACAGGTTTAACTTGTTTCAGTGAAACTACACTCTATTTGCAGCAATGCTCTTAGAGAAACGTATTCCCTGTTTGTCTACAAATATCTAATATTTCATTGGAGATTCCACATTCATTCACTTCCCGTAGATATTTACTATAGGAACGGATCCTTATCTTGGTGAAGTAAACATGACCTTCAACATCCTTTACACGGAATCCTAATTTTTTTATCTACCTGTCTTAAAATTTTAGGTAAATACAGCACTACATCAGTAATAATCCCTATGATGTCCCTATGCAAATATTGAATGTGAGCCGTTTTTAGGTTACATTTAAAGACTTGTGTGTGGCAGTCTAAAAAGGTGTCAGTCCAGATACTGGATGCCCTTTAAATTATATATAATACCTTCTAAAAGTGAGCTGAATTCTCCATCATTTGTGCCTTACATGCCTCCGCTCCTAGACACTCCAGCCTAAATCGGGAGGGTTTAACATGATAGTCAGTTCTGTCAATGCAGAAAACAATGGGCAAGGCTAGGTGTAATCAGGTGGTAGTCATGCCCCTTGAGACATCATTGCACTGTAGTGTAAATGGACCAGATGCATTCTAGGTTTGCTGGATCACCCAGGTTCACCTATGAAAGTCTGTCTTCTCCAGTCTTGGAGAGCTTTAGTAAATGAGACCCGATGTGTAGCATTAAAAAGAGGAGTAACCCCTTTAGAATTTGCGCTACAGCATATATTTTTTCAAATAAAAGGCCATCTTCTGCTGCATATCCATATTCAATCTGCTATGACAGTTCTTTTTAAAAAATGTATAATGCCACAGAAGATAATGCTAATGTGTAGTTGACAGTCCAGATAGTTTTTATGTCATAGTAATTGTGCAAAAACAGCCAGCACAAAAACCTCAACAGAAAGAGTCATTGTAAAAAATATTATTTGGGTTGTAGACCACTGACTACAAACTACAATAAAAACATTTGCAATGCACTGCGCAGTTTAAGTGCATCAATTAGCGCTTTTTCACATACAACATAAAAACAGTGCAATGGTCATAACTATGTCAAATACAAGATCAGATCAGTCAGTGCCCTTGGAAGTACTAGGCCTTTACAGCATTGCCAGTGTAAGAGGTACATTAGATTGTGAGCCCCTGTGAGGGACAGCTAGTGACATGACTATGGACTTTGTACAGCGCTGTGTAATATGTCGGCGCTATATAAATACTGGTTAATTATAATAATATGCCTGGTGCATTGCTGTCAGTGTTAAAATAATGCCCCATACTTGGTGTCAATGTAAAATATACCCTACTTACATTAGTGACAGTGTGAAATCATTTCTACTGCATTATAAGTAGTGTAATTTGGAAAATAATGCTTCTTTTGGAGCAGAACCTGTTTCTTTACATGCTGGCAAAGAGTCTCCCTGCATAAACGTCCCCTGCAGCTTAAGTGACCAGTCAGAGATACAAAGGAAACGAATGACAGAAGTCCTCCTCTGCCAGTCACAGGACTGCCTAAGTATTCCAGGAAACCATGTTACAGAATCTCCACTGTCACCAATAGGAAAGACTTTATGCTGGTGGGAGAGCTATGAGGTTGCCAAGAGAAACTCCGCTAGCCCTCCGGCAAAAACCCCATTGTCACAGACCTTTGTTGGTGACACATTTAGATCAATTGTTTAATTTCCAAGTGACAGGAACTAAATATTTAAAAGCTCTAGCGTCTATGGCTGAGCAAATCATGACACTGCAACAAATAAAACATGGCCAAAAAGTTCCCTTGTTCCCTGACCTAACACCACCACAGGGGTTGGTGCCAGGTGGGGGTGAAATAGAGGTGCTGTCTCTATTCCATTTACTTCCTTTCTGAACATGAGTCAATTGTCACACATCTCCCTCAAATATTTCCAATGTCTCGTTCAGATGAGGCTAAGCAGTCACATCTTCTTCTAAACTGGACGTTGTTATAATCATCAACTTTGTGTAATTAGATAAGGCCATGAGTTCTTGTAGTGTGACTATGCCGTGTGATACAGAGTGCTGTTCCCTATGTTGAGAGTTAAATCAAATGATAGCCAGACTACATAACTTTTTTAAAGAATCAGCACAGCATTGGTGGCCTATTTATGTTAGCATTGGTTTAGATTAGGATAAAAAGAAATGTGCCAAAGCACAGCTAAGCAAGAACTGTGTTATAAACGTCCTACATAGAGACAAGGACTTAGTGAACAAGAACTAGAAGGTGGAATCATTTTGCTAAAAATGCATTATTTATGTAACCACATTTGTTCCACTTCCTAAACTATAGCATTCTAAAAGCAGATTCAGCTTTGGTCAGTATTGGTGTTCTCTGTTCTTTTTCAATGATGCTAGTAGTATACATTGAATGTTTGACACCCAGGTTGAATTCCTTTTCAACACTCCTTTTATATGTCTAAATGATTTTTAGTAATAATACCACACTGAAACATATATGTTAAATATATATGTACAATTGTTTATATTTATATAAATAATATAAATGTTAGTAAAAAAATGAATGATTTGAATTAAATGGTTTAATGGCAGCTGCACATAGCATGCTGCGGTAAAACATTGGATATAAAAGGAGCATGGTTTAATAGTAACAGGCCTGTAGTTGTTCAAATTATAGTTATATAGTCCTAACTGTGGTGATTAATTATTAAAAATATGTTAATCCTGACGATACATGATATACAACTGGGTAATTGTATAAAATATGCAGGCAATGAACAGCCAACTATTACAACACGTGGATGAAAAGCAGGTAGAGGCAAAGTGATTTGTAAAACATTGGCTACCTTTTCACCCATGTGTTATAATGCCACTTCTGTTGTGCATGGCACCTTTACCCATGGGTTGTTACCCAATGCTGGAAAGTCCCAGTATAAGCACCTTTGGGTGTCTATATCCCAGCTGGCTGTATCTTGGGTTGATTACACTCACTGCCCTGCAATCATGGTATATTGGCCAGATTATGGTTCTGCAATTGACTGTAAGCAAGCATGGCTAGGGCGAGCTAATAGCGGATCTCTGATAATGCTCTGGAATTGCTTTTTGATATTCAGTATTTTACTACATGAACTTTATCCTACTATCCTGCTTTATTAAAGTTACCTAAATATTTCAAATTGTTAGTGGGAGAACACAAAGAAGTTCTATTTGCTCTCCCCAAGCAAAGTTTTTGGAACTGGTTTTGTGACATTTCAGTGTCCAGAGGAAAAATAGTTGCAGTTGGCCCTCCCTGAGTCTCCTTTTAAGACAATGGACTGTAAAAAACAAGACTAACATGTTTCCTATCAGCATAAATATGAAGAAATGTAAAGAATGTAGTTATCTAAACCAGCTTATTAGCTGCTCAGAGTTTTTTAGGGGGAAGTCTGCAATCAAATCATTCTGACTCTGTCCATCAAAGAATCCAGTGTTCAGGAGAAAAGCACATTAAAATGATAATCACCGGGATAGTATCGCTTCTCATTTCTTTATCTGCAGTTGCAGCAGGTAAGTGAAGTTTTCTAAATTAATCTTTTATAGCATAGTACTATATATAGTATTTTATAGCAGTTACTTTTTAGGAATAACACGCAATCATTGTTAAAGGGACTTTGTCATCAAGTAAGACACCTGTAAGGTACAACCTTTCCATGAATCATGGGATTATTCATAAACTGAATGCTACTTTAAAGGAAGCACATTGATTAATACCTTTAAGTTATAGTCTCAAAGCCTGGAAGTGGCTGCTTCATCAAAGTCCTTTCACACAAGTGCTTTGTGACCAATGGCCATTTTTAATGTAATTTGTTAAAGATCTGAAATTATATGCAATCATCAGATAGGGAATGAGAACCAAACAATTCACAGCAATCTGTAATAGTAAGGATCTTAGTGGTGCAGCAAATACCAGTAGTCTGTATGATATTTAGGAATCCTTGGATGCTAAGCAAACATTGTTTTACATATGTTAATGATTTGGGAAAGATTTTTTATAAGATTAAAAAAGTACAGAAATGATAAAAGACAAAACTAAAACAACAAAGGTACAAAAATATCATATTAACTTTGTGGTCCAACATTCAGCAAAACAAACAAAAGAAAATCAGCATCTATCTCTAAACCACAAGACACCAAAAGTGACTAAGGAAATATTCTAAAAAGTACAATGTAAAAAATAAAATATGGGGACTTCACTTTTTTTTACAAACTGCCACCGCCTAATAATTCCATGCAATTAATGGGTTGTCATTGTCTATGTCATTTTGTTATTTCAAGGAATTAAAATCAGCTTATTTGTTGGGTGTAGGAAAAACAAATAATTGCATTAAAATGTGTTTATTTACCAGCCACATTATTTATTTGTTTATATTTTTAAAAGGCAACCATCAAAGATTTTAGACATTTTTGTGACATATATGTTCTTGGAACAAATAAAAAAATCTTACAACCTGAGGGATAAACAAAGGATGTTGGACATAGTAACAAAATTGTTGAAATGTTGATCATAACCACTATAAAATATCAGCGTATATTTGTCACAAGTATTTTAAGCTGCAACCTGCCAGAACAGTATTCTGAGCAACTATAACTGGGCTAGCTAAACAGTGTGATGAGTATGAAGTGTATTTCAAGGCAAAAGTTTATTTCAAGTTGTGAATAAATTGGGGGATAATTAGAACTTCCATCAGATTTTTATTGCTGTTTGCTTATCTTTAAGAAAGATTTCTATCATTTTTTGTTCCAATGACAACTGTTTTACCAGATCGATAGTAAGGAGAAATTTGCAACTGGGGCAATAAATTAAATCTGATTGGGGTACTAGTTTTTCTTTTCTGATAAAGAACTTGTTTTGTCTGTGTGACTATTGGAAACAGTTTCCTGCATTTCCGGTTTAGGAAAAGATTGTCAGCAGCATTGGAATTCAGGGTAAATCTCTCTGATGAATCACTAGATAGCAATAAAACCCAAAAGGAATCATCATCCTTTACCACACTATCTAAAACAGAAATAAAGTTTTGGCTGGACATACTTTTATTGGAAATGGTGCTGGTATACCTATATGTAAAATGGACACAAAAGCTCTCAGGTTTTGTTACCATTTACAGCATCTCAAGGACTCAAATTTACTTTAAAATAAAACTGTTGTTTGATTGTAATCAATTTACAGTTTATCAGACTCAGAATGCGTTAAAGGGATTGTAGCCAATCAGTGCAATCCCACTGTACAGTTTATTACTATTCAGTATACTAAAGCTGGACGTTCATTAAATGCATACCTTGGATCTAGGGATAGACATTTGATACATTTGAAGTGGTTTGTACCAGATTTGTGATTATAGTGTAATTTATGGCACCACTAATGGATGTCTAGAAGATCTAGGCAAACCTGTCAGAGTGGGGACCGTATGCAGTGCTGATGAGAAACATGTTAGGAGGAGAGGAATGAATTGAGATTACCTGGTCTGTCTTTTGTTGCTTTACAGTTATACAATGAGAGATAGAAGGTGATCACAATGTATTGTGTTACTGTAGTTGAGAAAAGTCAAATTACCAAATTATGCGGCTAAACCTCAGCAGAACATTGCAAAATATGCAACACTTAGCATGTAAAACAGTTGCAATATATGCAATGCAACTGTGTATTTAGCTGACTTGTTTAAGTATTAAACAATTTCTATATTAACATAGGTTTGGTTTTAAAATATGCCAAAAAATTACATTTATGTTAGTAACAATCACTGCATCATCAGAAATATATATATATTATTTATAGTTGGGTGCTTTGTAACGTAAGATTTCTGTGTTCATTGTTCAAATGTACATGGGCATCTACCATTTTCCTTCAATATTTTTATTTTAAAACAGTGTAATTAGATATGCTTTGCCAACTTACATTTTGTATTTCAAGGTCTATAGGTGCCTAAAGACAGACAGTGGCCATTATGAGCTGCTACAGCACTCCCATATATGTGCTGTATTGTGTATATATTTTATGTTAGATAGGATGGAAAAGATGGAGATGGAAAGGAAGGAACACATAAACCCTGATATATATGAAAAGACAGCTTGTTGCTGGAATATCCTAACAAACAAGAAGTTACCCACCTAATATCATGTATAGTCTGGAAATATGTCACCATTATGAAAGTAATTTAAGAGTTGAGGTTTTGATTATTATCCTATAATATCAATTTTGGGTAGATGGACCCTTTAGGAATCTTTTGTACTGTTCGGTACTGTTTGTGTAATGCTCACATCAGTGGTGACACCACATACCCACAGGCTGTGTAATATAACAGGTGAGTTTCTATCATGTACAGCACATGAATTACTAATTCATAGGCATTTGATGATAATAAAATGAGCACAGAACGATACAGAAGGATATATAGTGCACAACAAACTTGTGTTACTGTTACCACTTTACATGTGCCTAAAATCACCAACTTTTGACTGATATTTAATCAGATTGGCTCATGGGAAATCTTAGGCTGGAGAGCATACACTTTTATCAGTGTACCTGGGTGATCCAGAAAACCTGGAATAGATTTCCTAAAAGTAATTGGCTTTTTCACTGGTTGGTGAAAAAGCAGATAATAATTATGTCTCACATCCATAGCTGTGTAACTATCAGGCTGGATGTAAAGGAATACAAATCCATCAGCATGTAAACAATTCTCACATATGTATTTCACCTGTTCATGTAGCCTAAACTTATCTCTGATAATTATCTGACCATAAGCACAATATGTTTTGCAGATTTAAGATATTATGTTCCACAGCTGACTAACAGTCCCATTCAAGGAAGAGTGACAACTTCTACATTTGTACTGGACAAACCTCAATGTCTGTTTGGAAGCACTTCAAGCAATACTGTCTGGTTAGTTGTTGCTAGCAGTACAGGTAAGGAAAACTGCAGTGATGTATAAAATCCTATTCTTATTATATCAAAAATAAAGTTTAACGTTTTATATATTTTTTTCTTTAAGCTGTTGTGGACGATCAAACCCTGGCGACATTAACACCCCACTCTTTATTCAATACAAAACAGTACTACCATACCTTCCCAAATCCTGCCACATTCTATACTTGCACTAGTACACCTGGGTATATCAAAGTTGGCAATGATACTTCCTGCACAAACATTTATTGCAATAAACCTTTATCACCGGGGACTTACAAGTAAGTGATCATTTCTGGTGATTTCTAAGCCTATTTACTTGTCATTTTTTAAAGATACAGTACAGTAGTTTTATTTAATGAATGTAAAAGGTTAATTAATGTCAGATTAATCCCACTAATACAAATGGCTGTTCTTGTCTCTGACATACACAGTAGTCCCCCACACAACTGTGGGGCAACCACTGTGCATTTCAATGGAGGAAAGCACCGTTTCTATGGAAGGCTAGGACAACATTTTTATGAGCATTTTTGTAGTTTGGTTGTCATTTAAGCGTTTTGTCCATGTTTTTCAATAAGGCTGCAAATAAATGATCTTATCACAAGATTTCTGGCATGATCAACAGATATTTTTACTAGTACTACTAAGAAAAAAAATTGTTTACACACTTTATTTTAAAATATTTATTATAGAATGTTATCTATTGTAAAAAGCTAATATTTTACAATAGATGTTGTGAATTTGAGAATAAATTGAGGTGAATTTCCTTTACTCCCTGTCTATAATAATAAACCTTGTATAATGCATAGTCTGAAAATAGGTCTTCGTTATACAAGCCTTTAGTGACTGGTACTGGTATTTAGCATGAAACAAATGATATGTAATAATTGGAATTCACAAACTTCTGCGCACTTTTTTTTGTAAGTTTATAGCTTCCTAAATCAGCTCACTGGTCAAGAATATATATCATTTTTATGTTTGTCAGCATTTACTAGGATTTTAATAGTATTAATGGTTTACTTTTGCTCCAGGACTCTCATATTAAATGTTACATTTTTTACCTACAGGGTGAAATTTGTGGTGCTCGACAGTGCAGATAAACTGATTGATGTAACAAGTTGGTCAAATAATATCATACTTCGTGACGGTAATTTTACTTGACATTATTACTGGACATTATTGTTTGGATGATTATTATCTATGTTTTCCAGTATATATACCTCATAAAAATATTAAGATATGTTCTGTATGTATTGAATATTAGGTGATCACAATAGGATTAGAGTAAACAGATATTGAATTGCAGTCTAGGTACTACTGTCAACAGTTGTGTTTAGATATCACCAAAATTCATATAAATTTTAGAAGTATTTATTTTTTAAAACAAATCCTAAAAATAATATGAAGAATACACAAGCAGGTATAGCAGGATACTTGCAGTGAAGCTGAACTAGTTCCCACTGGCCAGCAGTGAGTTGTGAATAATATTATTGTCAGGGGTTGCCCAAGGATTGAACATTTTTTCAAGGTTTCCCCCATGGTGAAAAGGCTGAGAAAGGCAGCTCTAGACACTGACTTCCATAATATACAACCTTAATCAATTTATATATGGTATTAGGTTTGATAATTTGGGATCTTTTGTTTCTAATAGTAAATAGTTTCTTAAGCATGGGATAGCAGTTACATGTGGCATGCTTCATCTTTTCCAACTAGTTTATTTTATCAGGTTTACAGAATCACAGGGCATATTAAAAATTGTAAATCTTTTTTCAGACCCTATTGAAAGAAATGCACCAATCAGGGCTATTTGTTAAATCATTTTATATTTATATTACCAGGAAAGGATCGAGCACGAATTGATACATGGCCAGGAAGACGCAGTGGGGGCATGATTGTTATTACTACCATACTATCAATCCTCCTTGCTGCTGTTCTTGTTTGCCTGGTTGGGACATTCATTGTTGGAAGGTAAAGAAAAATTATATAGCCAGATAAAAGTTGCATTCGCTTTCTTTTTAATTTACATATTGTCTGTCTCCACTTCTAAAGGTAAAGTATCAAGATGTTAACAGATTGACCTCTATGCACAGATAATTGAAGAAAGCAGGAGGAATAGCAGATAAGAATTGCATTCTCTGTTCTGCTTTGATTGTGCAGAGTATGGGTCTAAATATTTGTAACTTCAAATCTTTAAGTAAATTTATGGACAAGGTCAACAGGAGGCAAATGTTCTTTTACTGGATCCTTGCACATGGCAAATCGTGGTAGCAGAGTGTTTTGGGGAAAACAATAATCATAATTAATACACAGCATTTATAAAGCGCCATCATATTACACAGCGCTGTACAAAGTCTATAGTCATTTCACTAGCTGTGACTCATGTCATCTAACTTCCTTTTGCTGGAGCACTTTGATCAGAATATATGCTTGTAATACATTATAGAAAACATTTGTTTTGGACCTTAGCCTTACAAATCTTCCTGTAAATTCTACAGCACACACCCATCAACATTTTTATGTTCACGTGTATCCACATGCTGTATAGGGAGCAATAACTTGAACAGACAGGATTTTATAAGCAAGAACGAAAGATGTTAGATGAGGGTACAGAAAATAAATTTCATTATAATACTTTTATAAAAAAAAAACATTTTTAAATGTTAAGCTACAGGGCAGGTTTACCTTTATTAAACCCTACACAAATCCTCTCTTCCTAAACTAACCTGGAACTGCCCTCATCCACCTCAATATTTACCTCCTTTGCAAAAATACTTCTATAGTTTTTTTAATTTCTGTTTAATAATGTTAGATAACAATACCATAAGATTAACACAAAGTAACTTCAACCCTAATTCTCCAGGGAGTTTTTTAATTTTAGTAACTGATCTCTTTTTGCATGTAAAGCTACGTACACACGTCAGATTTTTATCGCCCGATAATCGGCATCGGCCAAATATCGGGCGAAGATCTGCCGTGTGTACAGTCGGTGTCGTCCATCGTCCGGACGACCGACCTGCTGGATCCACGGACGATGGACGACAACCGATCCTAATGAAAGGGAAGGGGGAGAGTGCGTAGCAGGGTGCCGCTCCGTCGCTCTCCCCCTCCCCTCTCCATAGAGCATGAACGGTGCTGTATGTACAGCACCGTTCATGCATCGTGCAGTCCATTGTCGTTGGAAAGGATCGTGTAAGATCCTTTCCAACGACAAAAATTGCAAGTGTGTACGCAGCTTTAGCTTGTATCTGGAAGAATGTTGCTATAATACTTATTTTCAAAGTACGTTTTTTAAAGTTTTTGAGATAGAAGAAAAGAGCTGGGGATCCTGTTCATTTCTGACAGCTCATAAAAGTAAAAAAGAATAGTTAAAGATTTTTTTTATCTGATAAAGACAATGTTTTATATAGTCCTAAGTATTTTGTATGTCATTTTATGCTTGTATATATGTTAATTTTTTTTTTCTTCTCAGCAAAAACCTTCCATGTTATATGCAGAAGACAGAAAGAAAACAGATTCCCATCCCTCAAACAGCTGACCTGAAAAATTATAAAACGCACCATACACCTTCAAATAGTGATCTGTATGCTCAGCCAATAGCATAGTTGTTATTTTTCCATACCGTGACCTATTAAATTACCTGACAATGTGATAACTGTTTACACATGATAAAGTACATTGTACCATCACAATCTCTATGTGATAGTCCAATGTTTAAGTTACATTGTTATGATTATACCTAATAAGTTTAAAAAAAAATGTAAAGGTTGCACTGTGCCATAATCATAGGTTTTAATCAAATAGATACTCTGTATTTTTGTAGCAACTTGATTCTGTTTTATGATCATCAATATATTATTTTTGTTTTATATTAGAAAACCAAAAAATGCAATTTTGTTGTCTGTTTAAAAAATTAGGGAAATTAGACGTGTAGCCTGAGCAGCTAGTCAGATTTCAGATGCCATGTAACAGATTAGAAATTGAACTTCTAAATAGTAGCTGTGTGTAACACCTACACAACCCAAAACTGCTAATACTTAACTGAATTAGAGGCAGGGGTAAAGCAAGAAAAATTTATTTGTAGATATTCTTAACTTGTTTCTGGTGGAAAAGTCACTATGTAACTTTTTAAAAGACTGTCCTGACTTTTGATCTTGACCAGATACTCTTTACAGTTTAACAAGCTTTGCAGTAAATGATGGTATTGGGTAAAGTTTAGTTACCTTTTTTATATAGTTTATAAGGTTTTATTGTTCGTCTATTTTATTCTGTATGCAGTCTTTGTTTTACAATAAACTTTTATAAAAGACATAGAATTCCAACTTTATTTAACTATTGCTGAGCTAAAAAGTGACATGCAAGAATACTAAAAGACCCAGAAAGGAATAATTTAATCACTGCATTACCAAGAAGGAAGAAACAGTATACATATATAAAAAGCAAATATGGATATCCTCCAGCACATACATATCGAAAAGCTAAAAACATTTTAAAAAATAAATACCGGTACCAGTTTACTTTGAGGCAATTACATATGGTATACCCTTGGAGTATACTGGATATCTGAAACAAATAAGAACATGCTTGGCATTAAAAAGACAGTCCTGAAATTTGGTGCTATTTTCAAACCACTTCCAGGAACATGAAGGTATTCACATAATATAACAGGACACATAATAGACAGTTTGTCTCCAATAATCGGAACTCAGATCGTGTGTGCTGAAAAAAATGAATTCTATAATATGCACCTCTATGTACAATACACTATTTTATTGCACTGACTAAATACAAATGCTCCCTAAAAATCCAAATTGTGTCGTAGTAAAATAAATTACTATGTTTAAGAGTAATTATGATAATATTTTACAATCCTGAGACAGCCTGAAGCAAAAACCAATAAATATTTTATGATTAAGTGTCATGAATGAGGGCGTGCTTATATTCTCAGGGAGTATCAGCAAATTTAAGGAAATATTTCTGACACGTGAAACCAAAGATACCAAAATGGTAGTCAATACACCAACATATAAATACACAGGTTAGCATTAAATTCTTTAGACTGGGTACATAAATTTTGTTTTGAAATTTTAGCTAAATACTGCTCACAGCAATGCATTCCTTCAAATTATACACTGTAAATACAAGTGGCAGGGTTATACTAATACCGACAGTAATGAAATAAAATATAATACTGGGTAAAGTTAAATAAAATGTGTCAATGGGATGAGTTACTGTGTGGTCGTTACACAGAAAAGAGAGTTGGACTGCCAACTAGCACAACCTTTAAATTGGCTTAAAAGAAACAGATTTTACTGTCATTGTTTGCTGTAAGCAAGACGGATAGCCTTGCTGCCACCAATAATAATAATAATAATGTTATCATTATATAAAAAACATATGAATACAAATTACGTCAAAATTAGATAAATAAATAAGAACCTGATGAATCTCTTGCAACTAAGGATATCCAAAACTATCAATATTAAAAGCCAATACAGCTATTTTGGATCTAGGGAATTAATTTAACCAACCTAATGCTGAGGGAAACCATAAAATTAGCTTCATAATAAACATAATTTTTCCTTTCTGGTGCCCATATATGGCAGTGATTGCAACAGGCTTGTTTATAATAAAAGAAGGGGACTAAAATTATCCAACATACACGGCAAGAAAGGGATCATATGCAGCCATTGATAGACACCAGAAACTGCGCTACCTATTAGGGCAATTTTCTGGTTTCCTAATGCCTACATAACCTACTAATAAGTAGGTTATTAATGTAATGCAGAATAATTATTAACACAATAAATAGAAACCTGTACAATTATTGATCAAAACTTACCATAGTCGTTCTGCAGACTTTTTTGTTGGGGATGGCATGAGCTGCCTACGATGTGACATCTCCTAAATCAGTGTTTCTCAGGGTTCCTTCAGATGTTGCCAGGGGTAATGAGCACTTTCTGACTCTCAGGCTAGTTTAACTGACACCTGTGATCTTTTTGGCTATCTGTAAGGAAGACATTCATCCCACTGGCCAGCAGTTTAGGAGGCATTTTTGCACTGACCACCACGCTAATGTACTGTAAAACCCCGCCTTGTACTTAAACATTAAATAATATATCCTAAAACCAGATAAGTACCACTACAATAAGGATAGGTCCGAAACTCACTTGTGTGCTACAAGAACATTAATAAATCCTAAATCCTGCTATGCATTACAGCAGTATAGATAAACCTTTAATCCTTCTGTGTACTAAGAATAAAACATAAACTCTGCAGAGAACAACAGCACTGCGGTGTACTACTGTAGGAAAGGTAAGTCCTTTAGGCAAGTACAATGGCTACCACCTGGCCTTGCTGCTGCAGGTTTAAATTTAGGCTAGGACACTTCATTGTATATTCTCTCTATGTTTGTGGGTTTCCTCCAAACATCCTAATAATAGATAAATTAGATTCCCCCAAATAGGCCCTAGCCTAAGCAAATGACATTTAACTATGGTAGATATGTTAGATTATGAGCTCCTCTGAGAGACAGTTAGAGACATGACTATAGACTCTCTGACTATGTACTACTACCATAATGAGGATAAATCCTAAAACCCACACTGTAGTACAACCGTATGGGCAAATACTAAGCCTGTTGTGTTCCATTTAGTTAGATAAAAGCTACAACCTATTATGTACTACCAAGATAAATCCTAAACTCTGCTGTGTATTACCAAAGTAGGGATGAACCCAAACCATGCTGTGCACTACCAAAAAAAGGAACAAATGCTAAACCCTACTGTGTACTACCAAAGTAAGGATGACTCCAAAGCCCTATGGTATATATATAGGAAAACAAAAAAACGATTTTTTATGAGGAACTTTTCAGTTAGCAAAACACATTCACACATTTAAAACTTATCAACTTTTAATAATAACAATACATAACCTTTTCGATTAAAATTGATGAAACCAATACACTGTGTAACAGCAATACCTCCTATCAGCAAAGAAAATGACATTGAAGGCCCCTATGTCGTTTTACAAAAGGTCAATCCACAAAACAATGATTTTACATTACAAGTGAATGGGATCCTCCATGCTGATTTAATAATTCATATATGCATACTCAACACGTTTCGCAGAAACAAGTCTGCTTCCTCAGGAGTGTCGGAGGTAAGTAAATTATGTACTGCAACTTCTAATGTACATCAAAGTTGTGAGCCCTGCATGACTGCGTGAATATGGCAATATCGACATGAGGTCTGTTCTGCCAAACTGGCAGATTGTTCTCTTTATGTAATGATTACTTTCAAGAATCAATCAGTTCATTTTTTTGAATAGTTCGTTATGTGCTACGGAGGTAATTTTCCTGGCCAATATCTGGGAGACTGTCCATTGCTGTAGACCCCCTGCCCTCTAAGAAGAGCCCTTTCATTTGTGTTGTTGCTGTCACAGTATATATTGGGATGTGGCATTTATAGCATTACACGCAGAGGTGTCTCTTTTTGTTTCCCTACTGCATATTACCAAAATAAGGATGAATCCGAAACACTACTGTGTACTACCAAAGAATGAATCTTAAACCATGCTGTGTACTACCAAAAGGTCCAAATACCAAACTCTGCTGTGTACTATAAAAATAAGGATGAATCCTAAACCCTACTGTAACACACCAAAGTAAGCATGAATCCTAAACCATGCTGTGCACTACCAAAAAGTAAATGCTGTGTACCCCCAAGGTAAAGATGAAACCCTCTTTCTGCCATGCTATACTAAACTAAGGATGAATCCTAAACCATGCTGTGTTCTTCCAAAGTAGAGGTTGAATCCCAACTCATGTTGTGTACTATAGCAGTGTGGACAAATACTTAACCCTGCTGTGTACTACCTACTATAGCTGGATCAATCCAAAACGCCTGTGTACCACTACAACAATGGTACCATGCATAGTACACGAGTGATAAATTTGTATAAATGAGTTATGTTAAAAGTTAGGTATTGAAAGAATTCAGTGATGCTTTGCTCATTTCCAATGAGGCTTGTAGTAAAAGAATAATTACGAGATTCCTACAAAGGAAGGCAGGTAAACTGGTACAAACATGCCCAGAATGTATTTTTATAAGGTTTTAATTACTCCCAAATTCCCAGAGGGCAAAGCCTTGACCTTAATGCGCGAATAAAAATATTTTTATTTGAGTCAGAAAGTTTATATCAATCGGGAACAAGAAGAAAATTTTAATTTTGTGATTAGCTGTGAACACAGCAGTATTGAAGAGAAGATGCGGTCCAGTGCACCAGTGATGTGGTCCCTGACAGTTCTACTATTCTTTTGTGTGACACCCCTGAATGCTGTGGATAGTAAGTGCATTTTTATATTTATACTTTAGTATCTGTCTTTTTTTGTTTTGTTTTTTAACACTTGTTAAAATGCATATTTTAAACCAAAAGATTATTTTAAACCCCTAAAACATTATATATTTTTGCTGTACACTTAAATGGTGCTAGATGCAATTTTTATGCCAAATGATATTTATTTGACCCATATTAAGTAATGACATGGTTGAATTAATTTAGGTGCACACATACATAATATAGTCTCTTTCCCTTCTCATTTCTTGTACAATATTAAAGATGAGGTTTACATGTATCCATAAAAAAAGGTTAAAAACTTCTATTAAACTTTATTGTTAAAATTGTTTTTTTAAACCTAACGTAATTGTTATCGTAAGTGGGGCGGAACATCTCCAATGCAATAGCGTAACAGGTGTCAACTTCTCTATAAAGAGAATTTAGGCGTCTATTAGACCCTCAGTGTGAACTCTGCACTTTACTGAAGCTGTTCAATTGTGTTTAATTAGCTTCTACCTGGCCAGTAAATGACAACTCTGGGTTCATACCTTACAGGGGAGATTGGAGAATGGATGTTTAGTGTATTTCTAGTGCTCTCCGACATGACACCCATGATGGAGGTCCTAGACATCCAAGATGGACAGGAAAGCCCTGGACATATGGTGGTGTCCTTAAATATGATAGCATGACTTTCCAGCACCTACTCCTGATAGTTGCTGTGTTTCTACTACTCATACAGAGATATTTACATTACATGGGGCCTTGGGAAAAAAGAAGTAAGTGCCCTTACTTCATTTGGGATGGTGGGGGATTCAGGCAATTGTCTAGGTGCCTGTATTGGTTTACTAGTAGCTTTATAAGTTTGAAGAAATTCTCTCACTAGGAGAATAGTTTGGTCCTATGACTTGTAAAAGTCATATCATATAAAGGTATTTAGCACAATAAAGAATAGATCAACACTAAGAATCATTTTCTTTTATTGGCTCCCTTTTTGCCAAATAATTTTATCATGGGCGGTATGGAAATGTTTTTGTACACCTATTTGAGTGCAAATATGAAAAAGATATTGTTGGTCATGTCATAATGACAGTGCTACCCGGTATCACCATCAACTTCCTGTGTTATCTCAAGGATCATTCTCAGCTCTTACTATAGAATGAATTATTGTTTGTTATTGAATTATGTTGTCTAGACCTAAAAGTAGAAGAGATTAATTCACTGAATCAAGATAACACCAATCAATCACAAAAAATCCATGTGTTGTTCACCCACAGCAGAGTGCATTTTGGCAGATCAGCACTTGAAGGATTTTTAGGAATATACTGTATATACTTGAGTATAAACCAGGATTGATTTTATTCTCAAAATGCCATTAATATTAGAATCTCAGATTATACTCGGCTAGTGGCATGTACTGGAACTGGATTTTTTTCTGGTTTGACAGATTAGTGTCAAACAGAAGCTGTTCTTATCACACTTTATATGACCACAGAGCGCCATTTACTGGTGGCCAGCATAATGCACAAAAGATCATTCAAAGTGGAACTAAATTCCCACTTTAAAAATTTACAATACAGGCAGGTGTTTAATGCAAACTTGAACAGGCAATATCCCTTCTGCAATAACTATTCCTACCTGCCTGATCATCGCCCAGCTGTCAAATTCCACTGAGCTGCACAGTGAAGCTAAGATTACCTGGCAATCCTGGTTCACTTTGTGTGTGCCCAGACTGAATGAATGAGGACAGGTTAGCATTGATTGGTTTAGTTTTGCTTTAGCAGCAAATGCCACTTTATAACCAGCTCAAAAGTACAAAATACTTGGACCTGTAAAAAAGGTTTTACAGGCTGAGCCTGGTTGATGTTTTAACCTTTTAAATAAATGTTATTAATTTGTTTAGAAAATAACACAAT
>NC_092858.1:85272940-85276092 GCF_032062135.1 Pyxicephalus adspersus | reverse complement strand
TGCTGCATTAACTTGTTTTATTTGTATTTAAACTATTATCCCCTCCCTTACAAGGAAACATTACTGCTTTTTGTTCAGTCAAGGGGCATTACTAGAAATCATGGGGCTCCAAAACAAAACCTTATTGGGGTCCCTGGCTATCTCTGGAGTAGCTGGTATAGTCAGCCTTTATGTTAACATAAAGGATGTCTAAATCATGGAAAAGAAAGGAAAAAAAATTATTAATATTAAGAAAAACCATAATACATTTTAAATTATAATTAATATATAATTAACTCTGGCTCCTGTAATCTCTTTTTATTCAATATTTAAATATATTATATAAATATATGTAAATATTTTTATATATACAAACCCGTGGTTTGGTTAATTGGTTTCCCCCCATTGTCCCTAGACTGTAATAAAGACATGGTAGGGACATTAGATTGTGAGCCCCTTGGAGGGGCAATTAGTGATATGACTATAGACATAAAGCGCTGTGTAAAATGTTGGCGCCTTATAAATACAAGATTACAATAAAATTATTAATAATAATAAAAAACAAACATTTTTTGAGGTTTTAGGGAAGAAACTTTAGGAACCTTTCTTGAAATCAGGGAGTGATAAAAGGGTGATAAATCTACACAGTCAAAACAGATTAGAAAATGCAAATGTAGCACAGGGATAGTAGGTAGGTGTATGCAATGTAATTTACAATATATATTACATAATCCGGACCATACTCTATATATGATGCAGTATAAATCTTACATATTATGCACTGTACATACTGCTGATTAAATACTCATAATTACTGTATGCCAGGCTGCACATACCATACTCCTGACCCCTACACTCTGTTTATTATATAAAATTCTGACCCTTATACTTTATATGCTATTTTATGCTATACTGTAATTACATATATTTGCCCTGTTTGTTGTATTGTAATAAAATTCTTCCTAGACAGAGTGTTAGTTCTATAGTCTGTATGCAAACAAACATACAAAACCCTTTTTTGGGGGGATTTGTGCTGGTGGCACTGTAATTAAATCCTATTTTATGGGTATAGGGATATACAGGTATGGGTATAGGGACACATATAAGTAGGCAATGAGTAGGCTCAGGGTTTGTTCTGTTTTGACCCTTTAAGCACTCCCACTGTTAGTACAGGGCAGTCACCCCCATGGTATTATTGATTTCCTATGTAGTGCCTAGATCTTTCACAATCCTTGCAACAGCCCTGGTAAAAAAAGGTATTGGAATATTTCATACAGTACAAATTATTGCTGCATATCACCAATATAGCCATTGTTTTTACAAACATGCCCCTACATTGAGAGAAAATCCCAACAAAAAAAAAAATTATATATATATATATATATATATATATATATATATATATAAAATTTTAGGTGAATATTCAGTTTTATTTGCACATAGTTTCATATTTACATAGGCCATATGACAAAGTAGTCAAAAATATACTAAATCTTGCTACCCGGGCTTATATACTGCAAGTTGAAAAATACCAGCAAAGAAGTATTGATTTACATTTCATGGTTGTTCAATACTTGTATCTGTGGATTAGAAGCTCTTTTCAGTTAGATTGAGTTAGAGTTCTTTTCAGTTAGATGCTCTCATTGAACACTACCTGGATTTTTAATCATGAATTTGTGTTTGGTCAGAAGTATCTGATTGCTGTATTTGATAATGTTGCAGAAAAACTTTAGACCCTTTTAAAGTTTTCTTTTTTTTATTCTATTTAATGGACACTGATTACCCATTTTTCTTTATTTTTTAAGCATCATCTCACAAGGCATGAAAGATACATAATGTGTTAATTGATTACTATTGATTACATTAAATTATTATAATAAAGTTTTTTATGTTTTTATTTGTAATAGATATCTTCTTAGGGATACATTTATATAGTTGTGAATCTGACATTTATGGTGGGAACTTTTCCAAGTGCGTGTGTTTTAAATTTTCATGGTCAATTCTCCACCAGAGAATCAACCATGTTGAATGAATTAGTTTCATAGAATGTTGCTGAATGTCATATTCACTGATCTCTGTGTACGTAAACAAAATGGTATATATTCTGTTTTTACCATACTGTTTTTTTGTTTTTAGAGTTACAACGTATAAATCTAACTACACTCAGTTTCTCAAACCCAGCACTGTTTGGCAATTTTGCAAGTAATGGTTTTTTTGCTGCGTTAACTGGAACTGTTGGAAATTTTTGCAATGGACTTTTATCTCCATTTAATGTAATTTCTATTGGAGATTCTTTTTTCTGCCGCCAAAATCCATTGTTACCTTTCTGCAATGCTCCTTTATTACCAGGGCAAACTTACAGGTAGGTGGTATCCTTATTAAAATGTATTGTAAGCACCATTAGGAACTATTCTGGCATGCAAAGATCTATCCCTATTGGCCATTGAGGCTACCTATCATAGTTTATTTAGAAGTCGCACAGCTAAAATAGAACAGCAGCGAAAAATTAACATTATTTTTATGTCAGCTTTTTAACTTTCCCCCATATTTGGATTCCATTTGATGTAAGAATGCAATGGGCAATGGTTTACTTCCAATCATATTTGCCCTATTTACCTTTTAAACCTGGCAAACAGATAACCGTTCTGTATGAGGCTGTTTGAAAGCAGGTAGGTTAAAAATATGTTTTGTTTTTTTAAATTGTAAAAAGTCAGGAAAATGCATTTTTAAAATTTGGTGGGGGGTCATCTGTTTCACAATTTAGCTTATTTACATCCAAATGCTTTGCCCTACATTTTTTTTTGTTTTGTCCTTTAATTGCAGGGGTTATCAAATTTGCAATTAATTCAATTTAATTGCAAATTTGATAACCCTGTTATATAGTATAAGGGCAACTACAACTTATTGATGAACATTACAGCATTAAAAAAACAACAGTGTTGGGTGCCCAAAATAGCCAAACTAGGTCCTACTCCAGGCATAAACCCTAGGTGGAAATGGGTGACAGGGAACATATGCACCCTTTTAATGTCCATACCCAAACCCCATGCTACAACAAAACTAGTTGTAAAGGGGATCATTATTACAGCTTTTGCTCTAAAAGGTTGTGTGGATCTGCAGGGGGGCTTATTGAAATCAGGAAATAGGAGGGCTCCAGATTGCCACCACTTTAT
>NC_092858.1:85269524-85271718 GCF_032062135.1 Pyxicephalus adspersus | reverse complement strand
GTGTGCCATTAGGAAATTGTTTTTACACACCAATGATTACAAAAACTTTAAAACAATACAAAACTGGAAGGGAGGATGTACATTTTCAAAAGACTGTAGATATGATGTAACTTGAGATACAAGTGTTATAACCACACTTATTTTATATTTCTGACTTCTAAAGGGTAGCAGTGCTAATATATCGTAATGGTGAACTTCTGGCGATAACTACATGGTCAAATGAAATTACTGTTAGAAACCGTAAGTAAAGTATTTTTTTTCCTTACCGAATAAATAATTTGTGCTCCTCAGTCTATTGAAAGGCGGAGGGGGAGAATGAGTAAGTAAATATTTAAATAAAAAATTGAATGCAAAAATCTAAAAAAACAAAAAGTTGAAGTTTTTTTTAAAATAGTTAGAAGAGACAAACTATAATTTTGTTTCATTGAAGAATGTAGAACTGCTGATATAGATTATGTGTCATAGATTATTTTGTACACGGAAATGTGGGGTGGTGAGATTTTAGTGACAAAGTTGGATTTCCTGAATTATTTTATTTAACCAAGGTAGGGAAAGATCTTTATAAAAGTACATATATTACCAATTTGGGAAAACAGGGGGATATCTGTATAAAAAACATACATTGAATTAGTATGTGTGATCTATTTGAACTTTAGCTCAGAACATTATAGACTACCTTCTGGCCTTCTCAAAATACATCAGGTATAGTATTTCCAAGGCAGACTATATGTCAATATAATGCTACAAAGAAACCTCTCAGGTCAGTTTAACAGGTACCAATTATTTTTTAGCTTTCTGTTAGGGTGACTTTCTTCCCACTGGCCAGCAATATAAGACGCACTTTCCTGACGACCTAATGTACTGAGAGCTGTGGATAATATAATTATAGCAGGCCTGAAAGATTTTTTCAGGTTTCCCCTAATAAGTCAATAAAGGCTGGGCCAAAGAATTGTGCATAGCATCCCCTACCCCTCTCTCTAATAGGGTAGTCTGTACGTATTACAGCAATCTCAGGCCAGCCTCCCAAATTACCCATTTTTATTATTTTTGGTTCTTTCTATATTTCTACCATGCAAAGCATGGTCACAGTGTTGCTACAATGGTAATCAATACAGTTTTTTACTATTTTTATGAACATTTTAGGTACATATAGTGGCAGAAACAACTAATAAATGTATTTTTTGTCTTGCAGCAAAAGATTTTAATACAATTAACACAAAGCCTGCCTCACACAGTGCTAGCATGATTATTATTACAACCATCCTCTCAGTGCTCGCTGCAGTGCTACTGATCATGCTTATCACTTTCCTAATCATGGGATGGTAAGTTTTATCACTATAGTAATCATTTTTACTTTCACTATTGATATCTAGAACAATTTATTTGGCTGATTGCAATGAATTAGATGAAAGATGGAGTTTAGTGTAAAAGTATCACCCAACTTCATAATATTTTGTCAATGTCATTATAAATTTCTGTGCCATGTGGCTCTTCACTTCCATGATCCAACATCAGTCTTCTTTTTGCTTGGTTACTATATGTCACCTGGAATGTCTAGGGAAGATAACAGTCTTTCTTTCTAACAGTCTTTTCTTTTCCTTCTTTCTTTCTTTCTTTCTTTCTTTCTTTCTTTCTTTCTTTCTTTCTGTCTTTCTTTCTTTCTTTTTTTTCTTTCTTTTCTTTCCTTCCTTCCTTCCTTTCGTTCCTTCCTTCCTTCCTTCCTTTCTTTCTTTTCTTTCTTTTCTTTCTTTCCTTCATAGAGGTGGTACTAAAAACCCCATAAATGCCTGCCTTGGTTTGCTCTCTTGTAAAAAAGCAAGCAAGTTAGAAAATACATGTTTAGGTAGCAGCCTTCCTTTTTAAACATAAGGCAAATAAAGGGGTAATAGTGCAGCCCACACAACCCCTCTAAAATAACACTACCTGTTCTCCAGAATAAACAATTGCATGATAAAATTAAGAATGTATACCTGTAGCCCTAATGGAATAGATGAGTGATGGATTTTGGCTGTTAAGGTAGAAATTCTCTTGCAAAGCTGTATGAGAAATACTGCTGAACAGAAGTTACAGACAGACAATGAGGATACTTCCATTGCTAAGCCATTAAAGTTAAAAGATGATCCTTCAGCATACAACAAGCTTATCTAAAGCTGCGTACACACGTCCAATTTTTATCGTTGGAAATGAACGACGA
>NC_092858.1:85262860-85268940 GCF_032062135.1 Pyxicephalus adspersus | reverse complement strand
CGATCGTTCGCAGATATCGTGCAGGATCGTTCGTCGTTCGTTTACAAACAATAAAAATTGGAAGTGTGTACGCAGCTTAACTCCTAAACACCTCTCATCAGGATCATCCTGAGATTAAACATTAATATTTTTGATGCTCGCTGGTCAGCAGTGGTAAGTTTTGTATGAATGTACTCTAAACATCAAGCAGCAATTAATGAAATGCCCAGAAGAAACCTATGTTTATTATTCTGTGAATGGGTCAACAAACATCAACATTTATATTAGCATTTATGTATTTTTTGCGGTTAAGGTGGTTTGTATGTACAGTAAATGCAGTAACATATAATTACTGATAAACAAATGCATCATGCTGTAAAATGAAAATGAAAGTCAGTAGATATCAGAAATGCATGAACTTTTTTTGGCACGCTATTAAACTTTGTGCAATATTAATGTCTTAAAAATAAAGATTCAAGTAAACATGTTTGTTTGTTTTTTCCTCTAGCTGCTGCTACTGCTCTGTATTTGCACCAAAGCAATGCCAAGCGGAATGAAGAATAATTCAAATAACATTTTGCTGCCATCAACATGGAAATATCATTAATTTATTTGTGATTGTTTCTGTTAGGTAATAGATTTTACAAATTGTATTGTAATGATTCCTTATAATCTGCATGTATAATGTTTATATGATATTTATATATTGTTAGGTGGCTGTCAATTCTGTCCATTCTACTTTTTCTAAAATTATATAATGTATCAATGGTATCCACTCAGCACTCTAAAACTGTATGTAAAGCTGCGTCCTACCTTGTCTTACTGTTATCATTAAAAAATGAACTCCAAGCAAATATTTAAAGTAATAATTATAAAATGCAGTTATATATAATAAAGTCCAACTCTTACCAAACTGAGAAGGAAAATGGGGCAGAAACACATCCACAGTACTAGGGTCTGTATAACATCTAAAATGTAGAGATATGTACAGCCCTACATCTACAAAAAACTAATTTGTATGACCTAGAAATAAGCCCGTATGGCAGACACCTGGTTCTGAGACCCAGGGAACGGTTTTGCTGCTGTAAACCGTATACCTTTATTGTTCCTGAAATTAGACTTTATCTTTATTTTACCCATGTCAGGCCAAAATCTTTATTTAAATGTTTTTCAAAAAATGTCCACTGCTGGGAATGTGTCAGTTATGAGAAAGTGATATCATGTAAACTAGAAGGTTCCAACTGAATCTTCAGGCTGCAATGGCTTTTGTTGTCTTATGTATCTAGTAGTGTAAATGTCAAATACAATTACAGTACATAACAAAGAATATTTTAGAAATACATTTGAAATAAACTGTGCATTTATCAGCCAGTTTATTAAAACAGTGTTTTAAAATACAAAAAATAGAAATGTATATATTCACATTTATATATATATACTTTTTTTATATTTGTTTTTTTTTTCCACACATATATATATATATATAAATATATATAAATATATATATGCAAAATTGCCATAGAGTTATTGCCAAGCTAACAAATGACAGTTGTTCTCCTATATACATTGGTATTTGATTGAGAGATTGAGGGGCACTACTTAATCAGGTAATGGTAGGTAATGAAGTGTCTTGCTGTAACATGTGCTACTGAGAGACCTAGTCAACATATTGCTGCTTCTTTACTGTCCAATCATCCACAGGCCACTGTTGCTAAACTGCGGAAGAGAAATCTTAGATCCCCAATGTGACTTTTCAATCGTTTGTCTGTATAAATCTCAAGAACAGAAATACAGAAAGCAAAGAAAGCTCTCATTTTTGTGTTTCATCTGTGTATCTAGCTGTTTGTCTGAAGTTCAGTTTTGATCATTCCATATACTCAATGTAAATAAAGTACAAAATATGTATCCCATTGGAAATCAAATAAACATCAAACTGTTACAAAATGTCTTCTGTCATTGGGAATGCAAGTTGAAATGTTCAGAAATATCATCATACTAAAACCCGTAAATGTTTTGTTAATTACTGAGATAATGCAAGTCAGTAATAAAAAAGGTAAAGTTGTTGGTGTAGTACTGCAACAGTGGTAAAAACCTGAAGAACTCCCAGCTAGATTTGCCTGGATTTCCACGGAAAATCATTGCTTAAATAGTAAAAAAATTTATTTTACACATTTTGCCATGTGGCTGTGTGAAAATTTAAAATGATGATGAAGAGGATCTGTCATGATACATGAAGAGGTGGTAACGTTCATGTTGTTGAAATGGCAACTACAAAATACTTACAAACTCATCCATGCAGTCCGTAGTCTAGTATATTTCACACAATGTTCATGTCATTTATCTGACCTAGCAATGCACCACTAGGAATAAACTTTTCCACCAATCAGGGTACCACCGGGACATCCAGCAGAAACTTTGTCAACAATCAACACTAAATGTTAAATGTTCATTTAGGTCTAGGTCAGGGGTGTCAAACTCAAATACACAGTTGGCCAAAATTAAAAACTTAGACAAAGTCGCGGGCCAAACTTGAAACTGAAAAATCAGTAACTTTTGTAATATGAATGTAAGATCAAGAGTGCAACAAACACCTTTCTTGAATTTACAGAGACTGAGCAACAAATGTGCCCGACCCTGGCTTTGTTTAACTAGTTCAATGACAAATGCCTCTTTCAATATGTGTGTTGTAGCACTGATAACATTGTGTTTTCATTTGATGGATCAGAAAGTCCCCATAAACAAAAGATATTATTGAAGACCCAGTAATTTATGACACAGCTTTTTAATAGCATCACCCATTGAAAAGCAGAGATATGCCATCCAGTTGTGTAAATCACCATTGGTGGTAAGGAGACTGTCAAATGCAGATAGGTACCACTTGTATATAAACCTGGGATAACACAAGGAGTTCTACTAGCTGAACAGGGCTAATAGTCACATCATTGATGGCTTGTGTGACAGCAGAACGCACAATAATCAAAGAATGATGGTAAGTTCCAAATTCCTATTTTAATCTTGTGTAACTATTAAACTTATGGTGAGGTTGACCAATAGGAAACATTAAGCACATCAAAGTACATTAGCGGGTTCTATAAAAATAGTCATTACTATTTCCATCAGTATTTTTTAAGCAGTTGGGTTTATTTCTTGTTTTTTAGTTGCCAAGTAAATCGTTCCTTTATGCGTCTGTAACCAGCTAAACATTCAGGGTGGCAATTGATAGCAGATCTATGTACACATTTTCATAGTTATTTATCTTGTAGCTAAACCCACTATACTAGCAATATAAATGCCACTAAGAAAAATGTGTGATTTAATAATGCAATACTATTCCTGCCATGTCTAAAGTCAGTATATAGCAATTAAATCTTGTAGAATGAGAAATACAGAAGACATTGCTGACTTTCCCTGGCTGTCTCAGGGTTTAACACTTTCTGAGTCACAAATGTAGAACAAACATACAGATCATGAAATGAATAAAGTAAAAACTCCAAACCTTTATACTTTGATTAGTTTAGAGACTCAGAAACTATTGAACCCATTTGAAAAGTCATAAACCCTGTACAATATATCAGTACAGGTTGGCCTTAAATTAGAGATTGCTCTGAATAAAACAGAAAATGTGCATTTTTACTGTTTGTGTCAAAGACCTAGAATAAGTAAACATGTATCTTTATTGTATTCAACTAATACCTAAAACTAATGTTCCTAAAACCGGTATGTAATTTCCTTTTACAGGTATTTTCTTTAGATTTTCTAAAAGAATAAGTTTACAAAACACAAAAGAATAACAATTTGTACTATAACAATGCAAAGTTGCAGAGTCAAATAGTCAAAAAGTCAGAGAAAGAAAAAAAAGATACGAAATATATGCATTGTAAATGATTGATTCAAGACAGTGGAGACAGAAAAAGAATTAGAAGGTAAAATGGGGACAGGGAGGGTGGTTTAAGGGTGGATGATATGCACACCTCATCACAGAAAACACTGAAGCACCTTCATGTATATAACCCCATCTGAGAACACCTAAAGATGCATGCTGTGCTCATTCAGTGCATCCAGTGGTTTATACCTGTCTAGCATACAATGAAATATAATGCACAAATATACATCAGCATGTTTATTTAGATAAACTATTGCACAGTATGTAGTATTTTGGGATACACATGTGCTTATATTCTCTTTTTCAGGGCCTGTAACATAATACCCACTTAGTAGCCAGTGTCTTCAGAGTAACATTTAGCCTATGCACAAATATATAAATCTTTTCAGTTGGTAATGCACCAAGCCACATCAGACTGATAAAGGAATATAAAACATATTTTTTCAGATAGACACCTACTTGGCTTTCATTGAATAAGCCTGATCTGAGATTTTAAATTCAAAGAATATATATTTTTCTCTCCACTAGATGGTACCATTGTCACAAGTTAACATTGAGCACAAAACCCTTAGCATTGCACTTGTCTAATCGGATTCATTTAGGTGTGTTTATATGACAATACTAATGACATTATTATTTGAAAATCATTGTCAACAAGACCAAGAGTGTTTTTCTCTTTATTAATAATTAGGGCTTGTGTTGACAGGATTTTGTAGATGGTATCAGCAGGTTGAGATGCTTCTGAGATCATTAAGCTTTCATTATCAGGTGCCTTTCACCTATGGTTGATCTCCTATTGATCTGCATTTCTCTTGCTTCCAGGAGGTTTTGCATTTTCATTGATCTTTAAATCAACTTGAAGCCAACCAAAGCCCATTGACTCAAGTACTCTCCTAATCCACAATACCAAAAAAACCCACACCCGTTGTCACTAGCAATAAAGTCCTATGCTTACATAGCCCATAATACCTACATGGTGTGTAGGCACATTTACCTGTATGTCATTGCAGCACCCATAGTCTAATCAGCAGTAGGTTGCCACATACTGGTAGTTAACATTTTAATATTATCAGTTGATCACAAACATTGTGTTTTTTCTAATGGGTATTTTTATAAAGAGATTAGCATGACTATTGTATCCAGTGACGTTTTTTTAATTTATGATTTATTTTTCAAGCTGAATAACATAAGTAAAAATAACATACTCCAAAGGGTGTTTAAACCATTTTAACTTGAAATAAAAGCTCAGTAGATTTAGGCATCCCTGCCAGGCTTGTAGTTGGCTCAGCTCTTATCACTTATAGTTGCTGGACAACTGTGTACAGTAATCAGAATGCAATTTTTTAATATTAGAATTTTTTTCCCTTCTACAATTCATGCACATCACTATTATCAAAATTATATTTTATTTATGCATGACTGACATATTCTTCACAATGCGAAAAACACAGACATACATAGTAACATACAACATGACTGGAG
Organism: Pyxicephalus adspersus; assembly: GCF_032062135.1. NCBI lineage: Eukaryota > Metazoa > Chordata > Amphibia > Anura > Pyxicephalidae > Pyxicephalus > Pyxicephalus adspersus. The sequence goes on along the minus strand of NC_092858.1, from coordinate 85,263,596 downwards.
ACAACAGTACTGGTCACTTTAAGCAATAATACAGTATTTATCCAGCAAGAAGTTTCCTCTTCATTATCTCTTTATTTAAAGTTTTAGCATTCAGACTATAATATGAAGTATATATTCTGATTAGTGCGAATAATGTACAATATACAGAGATGCTCTAAACTCAGGCTTGAAAAGGCAACAAAGAAAAATTTACTTCCCCCACCTCCTAGATTGTAAGCTCTTTGGGACAGGGTCCTCTCCTCCACCTGTGTCACTGTCTGTATCTGTCTGTCATTTGCAACCCCTATTTAATGTACAGCCCTGCGTAATATATTGGTGCTATATAAATCCTGTTTAATAATAATAATCACAAAAAATCATTACAGCACTCTGTATCAATATTCCTCCTAGAGTGCACAGCAATTGGGTTTGGGTCTTTGGAGGAAACCAAAATGCTTTGATGAGTGGATGTCATTATTTAGGAATTAGTGTTCCTGGTCAGGCTGCCTTGCATGCAGGCTGGTCTAAGTAACACTCACAAATAATTCTGAGCCTCCATAAAACTGAAATCCAATAAATAAAGGCTGTGGCCAAGGACAGTAAGGAGGGATGGATGATGCTAGACATTTTTGAGCATGCTCCAAGAATTCCTATTGGATCCTATCTGGCCTCCAGAAAGAAAGTGGGTTCTAAAATGTTATAGTTGTCTCCTGCACGGGGGTAGAGAAAAAATCCAAGACCTGTTCTGGGGAGACAT
>NC_092858.1:85255580-85261210 GCF_032062135.1 Pyxicephalus adspersus | reverse complement strand
AGGATCATAAATAGTCAGGTGTTATTCTGACAATGGTTCTACCACATATCTATTGATCCACGAGGCATGTCATCGGCATTCCACCAAGATTATTATGAATTCAGTCACAGTGTTGAAGCTACTTTTTAATAGAAAAAAACTCTTGACTGGGGTAGCTTGGATCTTCGCCCCCTCTCACCCCAAACCCCTTAACAAAGCTTTCGTTCCCCGCCCCCAATTTTCTTCAAACATTTCCCACTTAAAACATTTCCCGCACTTAACCAAATTTTTGAATTTTTTTACTTTTCCTGCACCCAACATTCACTATCCTTAACCTCCCAATTCTCTACAACCTCTTACTTACCAGCCATCCCTCCTCCCCTCTCTAAAAAACACAAACACCTGTTTGAGATTAAATGGCTGGCAAGCAGCCGTTTATTTATTTAACAAACATAAACTTCTTTAATTAAACAATAAATAACCAATAAATAACCTTATTAAATAACATACATTACCATAAGTTAGCATTCAAATTATCATCACATTAACATAACATTAGCATATTATTACACCAGTAATATTTCCAAATTGCTAAACATATAAAACTTTCTTTAACCAATTATAACTAAGTCTGTAAACCAAAACCTATTATTTAAACCACTGTGTCTTATTGCACTATATCCAACAAAGCAACTCTACTTTTTACCACCAGGCTGCAGGTCTAGGAAGGGTAAAGTCTGCTGCAACGAGTGTAATTAACCATTTGTACCACACTGGCTCCTAGCCGGCCAGCGCTTCCTCAGGGGCCCCACCATAACACCATTAATGGGCACCCTACCACTGGGTTGCCCCACCAAAATGACCAACAGGACTCTTACCCTCCTAAACCGCAACCGCCACAGCGATCAGGCGGGATGCCTCATGCCTGTGCACCCCTCCACACCCAAAATGCTCTCTGCACACCATCCTGCAAACCTAAAAACCACAAGTCAGTGCCTATGGCATTGAGGTGTACCCCATCCATGCGCAAAAACCTCCACGTTTCCTCCTGCTGGAGACTTGCTCTGGTGTTTGAGCTGGCGTGGGTGTGTCTCTCTAAATCTATGAGGTAACACACACACGCCCTCTGTTTTCCACAGCCTATGGCTGGACCTTTTCAGGTATTTAAAGGCACCTCCCCCGACAGGAAGTTGCCTGAGCAATCTCAAGGTTTTACTCTGTGTAACTCCTAGTGCAAAGGTGTTTACTCTGTTTGCCTTACTGTGTACCGGACCTTGCTTACGTTTTTGGACTTAGCCTGTTTGCTGCCTGACCCTGACCTTGGATCCTTGTTTCTGGACTTCTTGGCCACGCAAGCCCCTCGGTGCTTGTACCGGGTTTCCTGACTCCTGTGGTCAGCTGCCACTGGCCTGGGGATTGCTCTGGAGTGGCACCTGGCAGCTACCCTGCAGCCCAAGCCTATCCTCACCATCAGAGGCTCTAGTGAAGACCTGGTAGCGGCTTACCGTATTTTTCGGACCATAAGACGCACCGGACCATAAGACGCACCAGTTTTTAGAGAAGGGAAATGAAGAAAAAAAAGATTCTGAAACAAATAGTGTCCTAAAATATTTTATGTGCATTAAAAACCAACATCACAGTCATAAACACATGTAATCAACCCTGTAAAGTAAACAGCAGCATTTAGAACCATTATTAACAAATAAAGTCAGAAAAGACAAAATTACTGCCATTGATTGTCCCCTTCTGATCACTATATGCAATGATTGTCCCTATCTTATCACTCTATGCAATGACTGTCCCCTTCTGATCACTCTATGCCATTGATTGTCCCCTTCTGTTCACTTACCGGTAATTAAGTGTAGGGATCTCCGTTAGGGCAGGGATCTCTGTTAGGCAGGGATCAGCAGCTTGCTTCCTGGTGCAGAATGTCGGCTGTTACTTTCAGTTTCATTCTGCACTGCAGCCAGGAGCAGGCACGTGCTGCACAGCCAGCATCAAGGAGACACGCACACAGGAGAGGAATACGGTAAGAAACTTTTTTTTAACAGCATATGTGTAGGCTGTATTTGGACTTCTGGGGGGAAAAAAGTGCGTCTTATGGTCCGAAAAATACGGTAGTTAGGCCCCTCTGGAGCATACCCAGTCAGTGGCACAGTTGGTCCACACCCGCTTGCATAACACTAGATTTTTTTTAATCATCAAATAATAATTAAAAGACATTAGGCCTGATTTATTAAAGCTCTCCAAGGCTGGAAAGGATACACTTTCATCAGTGAAGCTGGGTGATCCAGAAAAGCTGGAATGGATCTGGTCCAGGATTTAAAACATTTGCTAGCAAATAGCAAATGACTTTGATGAAATTTGTTACAGTTTTTCTGGATCACTCAGCTTCACTGTTAAACGTGTATCTTCTCGAGCCTTGGAGAGCTTTAATAATTCAGGCCCAATGTACTTACTATGTTCATGTCTTGAAATCTGCACATTGTGCATGTCTCTCTTTATGTATCATATCCAATGGCTACTAATGCCAAACTAAGAAATGAGCAGGAGATGACAACACTACTTCTTCATAAATATGCAATACTAGGATCAGAATTGTCAAACAAGCAGGATTACTAGAAAGAAAGAAAGCAAAAGGAGGAAAAAGTAAAACTACAGCGCTGAAATAAGTGGAGGGTAAGTAATCCTTTAAGTGTGTGTGCGGGATGGGGCAATACGCGGTTTGAGAATTCACTAAATAAAGCTAGAAGTTTGTAAATATGTAGTCTGAAGATAATGGGTTATCTCAAATAGGTGACTTTCTTAATACAGTGATTGGTCGTCTCCACCTGTTGCCATTAAGGTTTACTGGTAATACAGAGAAGAGAAACAGTCCTAGACAAGATTTTTATTCCACACCCAGTTACGGGGAATGGAGTTCAGTGTGGTGGGCTTGAGACATAGGATAAATATTGGGAAACCCAAGGAGAAGTACCTGACATCCTGTGGTTCCTGATGGCTCTGGGCCTTAGGCCTGGGCCACCCGGGGCTAGAGTTTCAGTCAGCCAGGGGAAACTATGATGGCAGAGAGGGCCCGGAGATGTTGGTTGAGAAGCGACAGCCAGTAGTCCACCACATGAGAGCACAGGGACCTGCAAGTGCTTTGGGATTTAAGACTGTCAGATTAGAGTTATTTCACCCAGACAGAGAAGATTGATGTACCCTGATATCTTTAACGACAGATTGGCTCTGCCAGCTAGCTTCGAGGATGAAGATAGGGAGAGGCCTACTTGCATCCTGATGTGTGATCCTTGCACCCCCCAGATGGTGAGCTATCCATCATGACATCCTGCACCCTCCCCCTCTTCTCCTGTTAGGTATGACAGAAAAACCCCTAGACTAAAAAGAACGACAGAGCCGTTGTGTTTTGTACCCCTCCAGAAGAGAGAACCTGCCAAATGCCGGCCACTCCTATAGAAGTGCTACAAATGATACACGATTTTTACTTTTTCATACTTCTTGCAGTTACCCTTTGGCTATAGCTGTAAGCCTATGCTCTACTGGTAAATGTCTGCAGACGCTCCAAGAAAAACAGTATACTGTATACTTTAGCAATACCTTGACAGAAAAAATATTATTTGCTTGCTTGAAATTCTAAACTAAAAATATATATCTTTTAAAGTAAATGGAGACAAAAATAGACAAAAATGATATCATGTGTAATTGCTTATACTAATTTGTTGGGTAAAATATGTGCTATATGTGTGCTTTAGAAAAATGCAGTGAAATGAAGGATTTGCCCATCTATGGCAATATTGTTGGCAGGAAAAAAATCTTGTAACGCCAAGCACTGCTGACAAACAGCCAGTTCTTTTACCAGAATAAATGTACTGTTCACTAATAAGCTAGCATCAAGGGGCATGATGTCACAGTTGTTTCCTTCAGGTCCCTTTACTGTGCATTTCTCTGCATGAATAAAACGGACATGTCCCCCTTCAACCGATGTATATGTGGTACAGATGATGAAAAATCTATACTCTTTATCATTCTTTTGATTGTCTATCTTAGCTGACAGGAAAATAAGACGGACAACAGATTGAGACAATCATACTGCAGTAACTTTGTTATTTACTCCATGAAATTGGTGTTAGTGTACAGTTTGTATTTTTTTAATAAGGCAGTTCTGTCAGCAGCCCTCAGTAGAAGAAGAAGCTGGATACTTACCTGTCTACCAGGTGTAAGTGAAATCTCTACTCCCTTGCAGAGCTAAAACCACTGCTGCTATTTAGCACTTCAGGGTGTGCTATATAGTGTATATTATGTGTAAATATGTATAATAAATATAAAATATAAAAGTGTATAAAGCACACCTAATATATTGGTGTTTGCTGGATGTGTTGAGAAGCACTGAGGTATCACTTGAGGTGCAACACAAAAGTAAGGCACCTGGCTGGAACAAGGTTTCTTTAAAGTAGGTTTAAAAGTTTTTTTTTTTTTTTTTGTAGAATTGCTTCTTTTGGTGCCTAGTTTTCATTTATGATTTTGCTAAGAAATTGACCATTATCAGTTTGTCTAAAAAAAAAAAACATTTATGAAGTTAAAAATGCACCAACATTTATGGGTTTGCTATGCGTGCCAATGTAACATCGGTGGGCAGGATAAGGAAATACTTTTAATATTGTTCAGAACATCTTGAGAAATTTAGGCAAATGATTTTTCATTAATTTCTAAACCAACGTTAGTAGCTTACATTCATCTATCTAATATAGTTAGTGAAATAAAAGTATACTATAAATAATATTTATAGGTTTAAAAGCTATAAAATTTAAAAGTTTAAAAATGTTGTTTGTTACTTTGTTTTCATTGTACAGTAACTAATATACAGTGCTTAATAAATATTTGTTTTTGCAGATGAGAAAAAAGCTGAGACATGACTACAAGATTTGGCGAACTATACAAAAAAAATACAAATACAACTGACCTTCAAACCACCCCCACTGTTAACATAAAAAATTCACCAGCATAAATAAAGACCAGGCCCGAGTAAATACCGGTATTTCACCAAGCACAGCAAGATGCTGATTGGAACTCTACAAAGGACACAGGATGTATTAAGCTTTTTACTCATCATTTATACAATTCTGTTGGGAACTTTACTGTGTTCTGCTTTCCTGATGAATTTTTTAGGTTTATGATGCAAGGGACTGATTTAAGAACATTCTTCAGATCACATTTGATATCCCTTACAGATCTTACATTGGTCGTTTTATTGCAGCTTTTTTAATTTCCTAAAAATAGGAAGAGGCAAGAGCAGGGGCAATAAAGCAATAAATATCAAATCTAGGACAGATTGATGGTTGAATCATGCCCTCTGTGTTTTTATACATTTATACCCCGTGTGAATTCTAATCTAGGTTATTTTATGGGCCATTTAAAGAAAATAAAGTCTAATCCTAGCCATACGTGGGTTTAAATATATATGAAAATTTATTTTTGACCTTATTTGCAGATATTTAGCATGTGTATCTGACATTTTTAATGGGGTCAAAAAACCACAATGCATTTGTAGTTTATGCTGTTCATTAGCATTTCTCAATAACCTCCAATGTTCTCCCTCTATCTTTTTTTACATTGATGTTTCTTTTATGATCAGGCATTTTATATTACAG
>NC_092858.1:85249276-85253727 GCF_032062135.1 Pyxicephalus adspersus | reverse complement strand
TTTTTATGATTCACAACCAAGATAAAAATTTCCAGAAAAATCTATAAAAAAGATAAATTGTTTAGTAGAGAAAGAAAAGAAATGAAGCTTGTGAGAATGAACCCTTATAAAGAACAGTTAGAGGACGAATGTCATTTCAAGCATAGAACTGCTGTGAATCCTGTTATCAGGTGAGCAGGATGAGTCACAAAACAAGTTGTGAAACAGCAAGCCTTTTTTAGTAGTATGACCCAGAACATTTCATTTCCACAGCAGACTCTTCAAACCCACTGTGGCTCTTTTAGCAATGACCTACTTTAAGTAATCTTCCTTATTCTAACAGTTTGAGCTTCATCTGGATAAAGATCACATGTCGCCATGTCTTGTGTATCACTGTGAGCTATTCTGCCCTTAAATGAGCAGGAGAAAGGCAGAACAGGAAAGTAAATGCTAGGCATGGCTATTAGTGTGTGATCATTTCATTCTCGCTAAGCTTTCCACACTACTTTTTTTTTTTTACAATCCAGAATGAGTCACCAGTAGGAATAAAAAAGAGCTCAGGTCCTATTATTTTTTTCTTTCAATAAACTGTCATCTTCCTGTGATTTTTTTTAATATGTGATAAGGCTTTCTATGCTTGCTACAGTGCCGTTATTTCAGAAATCGCGCTATGCAATATGCTGCCATGTTTAGCTATCATTACTATGCTGGTGTGGGTCGTGAAGGTCAACGTTTTCAAAATTGCTGTCAGGAAAATCTGGCAAATCATTATGGGGGAGTTGTTTTATAGTATGCTATACTGTCAGGAGAAAGACATTTTTATTCCAAAGAAAAAAGAAGGAAAGACTAATAACCTAACTAATAACTAAGAAAGAAACTAATAACCTAAACTAATAACTAAGAAAGAAACCAGAATCTTCCGAGCCAAGTAGGCAATTATTAAAATACGGAAGGATGTATCACAGCAGAGTATGCATCACTGCATTTCTTTCTGGATGAGTGCAAAAATGTATAACAGAGATTGAAATCACAGCATATAATTTATATAAAGCTGCATCTACACAATTGGAACAATTTAAATGAGAGTGTTCCCAAAAATTAACCTTTTCCGGTCTACGTTTTCTTTCAGGCCTTCATGAAATGTTTTTATTTTGCATTGTGTAGCCTTTTTTCCCCAGTACAGATCTAGTTTTTAGTCTCTATTAATAAAAGTGAAAAAATAAACAAATTTCGATCTCTCCCAGATTTTGCCAACAGTAATGACCAAATACAAATCTCAACATACTCAACATACTCAACATCTCAACATACTTAAACTGATCACATGGATTCCAAATGTGTGTTTAATTGTTACTTTCAGTTTGCCAGAATTCTAGCAAGATGATAAAATATATTTCTGCTCATATTTCACTCTTATCTGTTACATTGCTCCCAATTAATGTGGCAATGAAGAGAAATCTAAGTCCTATACAACACTTCTTTCCGTAGTTTAGAATTTAGTCAGTAGTAAGATCACCTGGTGAAAATAATAAGGACAAAGTCTTTAAACTAATGCAGTGTTTTTCAACCGCTGTTCCGCGGCACACTAGTGTGCCTTGAGAGATCTTCGGGTGTACCGTGGGAAATTATCCAATTTCAGTTAATTGGTCCCAAAATGATTTATTTACTGCAAAAAATTTGTCTTCATTTGTCTATACCAGCGATGTATAGTGATAGGCAGAACCAAAAAAAACTCTTCCACTAGATGGCAGCAGGTAGCTAATTTACGTGTCTGACTTTTTGGTGGTGTTCTGTGGGATTTTTCTAATTGTAAAATATGTGCCGCGACTAAGAAAGGTTGGGAAACACTGAACTAATGGGTAATTCAACTTACTTTCCATTTATGTTTATGTAAATTTCTTTTTAATTGTAAAACAGTTTCAATTATCCCTGTTTTCCTTTTTCTTCTTATACAGATAAAACATAATATACATCCATAATATATATTATTCATATTTCCTTTTTATACCCTATTGTAAATGTCAAACTGCTGTTGTACCCCTTTAAATTATATTTTACACTTCTTTTGCTTATCAAAGAGTATGGTATATTATTATTATTATTATTATTATTAATAATATTAATAATAATAATATTATTTAAAAAAATTATTGTTCTATATTTATTTATGTTAAATTTTTGCAATATTTTGTATACTTTATATTCTTTATTGTAAACTATTGTATGTTTCATTTGAATTTCAATAACACATTAAGTGTGAAAAGTCTTTAAAAAAGCAAACAAATCCAGCCACCAAATTTAAAATATGGTAAATTATAGTTTACTCAGTGAATGTTTTGGGTTTAAATATGTTTTAAAACGGCTTTAGTGATACAGCACACAAATCGCATATTCACATTTCAAAGAAATGGTATACAGCAGAAGTGTCAAACTCTTGCCAGGGGGCCAAACCCAGCCCCCAAAAGGAATTTTTTTGGCCCCCCAAAGGAATTCCAAATATGAATTGCAGCTGTCCTGCCGCTGCATTTAAAAAGTGCCGCTACTACAATTCCCGCTATCACTGGCAAATATAGACCAGGGGCCTCTCTGCCTATGCGTAGCCCCACATTGGACTGTTTTATAGACACAGGAAATTTTAGTAGCGCTGCTATTTCAGTGAAAAGGGAGTTCCAGCCACTCATAACACTAAGCCCTGCATTGGAATGTTTTATTGACGTAGGGAATTGTATGTTAAGCAAAACCTCTTTGTTTCCATATGAAAAGGTTTTATATCTAATTAGAAGGAAAAACGTCCTCAATGTTTTCAATAAACTTCAAGTTTGGCCTGCGGCTTTGTCTATGTTTTTTATTATGGCCCTCTGTGTATTTGAGTTTTACACCCCTGGTATAGAGGTCTCAAACTCTATATATATTCTTTTTATCTGGGAAATGCTAATGCTACCTACCAAAAGCACAGTATAGTCAGACAGCCTTGGGTCTTGTGTACATGGCAACAGCACAGATTCTGCTAAATGTACTTCTTTTTAATAATGAACACCCAAATAGAATAATTGATAAATTATTTTAATTTGTGTAGCAATAATTTCTGTTCTCATGTACACTGTACATTCTTCTCTACATATCAGTTATGGCTCAGTGTGTTTAAATAAGCATGGCAGAAAGACAACTAGTGTTTTCAGACGGAAACAAATTCTCTCCTGACCACAAACATAAGAGAAAATATTTCAGCTACCGTTTTCACAGTCTGTGCTTCTTTTCTGACTGTCATTATTAATACTGAACATTATTACCAATGCAGTATTGCATAATATTTTGTTCTGGGTGTCAAATGTTCTAGGTATGCCAGATTTCCTAGTCTTTTATTGAAACTTTACAGAGCTGTAGATATAATAATGTTATATCAGTTTTCCCTGAGACTTTAACATTATTGTAAGGATTCCTATGAGGTATAAAGGTTAAGAAAGGCTAGTCTTACAATTTTCTAATCTATCCAAACTGATACAAAGTTTTGTTACTTTTTAAGGTAAAAATAAAATATGGCTTAAAGAAAAAAATGGGGCACCTGAGTTCAATTTTAGAATATCTAGATATAGCAAGTACATTTTAAAGTTTATTCAGTATATTAATCTCCACAGAATGATAGGTTTATAAAGAAATGCAAAGTTCAGTAATATTTACATGCAGCTCATAACAAAGAACAAAGGTAAATATAGCAAAGTAGATCCAGCATGTTGTATGCTGCTCTGAAATACTACTTTTTCAATGCGCATGGTGGTAAGCTCGTACATAAAACATGTTAAGAATCTTGTATTAGTAAAGTTGAAAAATATTATCAGATTTACAAACTTTTAGGAAGAGGGGAGGGGGAGAATGACAGCGGCACCCTGCTGGGCACTCTCATCTTCACTTCCATTACGATCGTTTGTTGTCCGTGGATCCGCCGGGACGGATCCATGAACGTCGTATGCTGTACACACACCAAATTCTAGTCTGAAAGCAGTCTTAAGGCTAACATCAGTACCCATACTCAGGAGCCTAGGGGCCAGGTGGATTTCCAGAAGTCTCAGCTTCAACCTCAATGCTCTGAGTTATGCCAGTTCAAACAATGCAAATTGCAAATGTTCCAATAGCATTGCTTTTTTACTGGCCAGAATATTGCAGAGTTTTACTTGCAAGTAAGGGAGTGATACAGGAGAGATGAGTTAATGTAGTGGAACTATTCGGTATGCCTAGGTGTGCAACAAAGCACATGGTCACAGACAAATCAGATCTGACAAATGAACAGCTACTAAAATGCATGATAGGTAGCTGTCATGCATATAACCATCTGTGGTTTTTCATTTTCCCTTCCCGAGAAGAGCAAGATTAAATAGATCCCCAGATTTTAACTGATATAGAAGTAAATCTTGTTCCATGCTATACACTTCCAAAATTATTTTCTCCATATATATTGAATATTTTTTTTTTTTTTT
>NC_092858.1:85236048-85248377 GCF_032062135.1 Pyxicephalus adspersus | reverse complement strand
TGGCTTGAGAAAGTATTTAGATTACCTCCACTTTTTTCATTTTTTATTTTTGTTATGTTGCAACTTGATGCTACAATTGTTTAAAATCTTTTTTTTTTCATTAACCTACACTCATAAGCGCATAGTGGCCTTTTTAATTTGCAAATGGAGAGAGCTTGTCACCTGGCCAAACTGAGCAATTGAGGAAGAAAAGCTTTAGTGGAGAAGGTGAGCAAGAACCCAAATAGTTACTCTTACTGTGCTCTAGAGATCCCATAGGGAGTAAGTTTTAAAAGGACAACTATAACTGCGGCCCTCCCTCAATATGGATTTAATGGCATAGTGGCTGGATGAAAGTCTCTCCTCCGTGCAAAACACATGAAAGCCTGCTTGGAGCTTGCAAAAAGGCAGGTTGAGGGAAAGCTGGAGAAAAGTACAGAGATATCTTCAATGAAATTCTGTTCCACAGTGCTTAGGTCCTCGGACTGGACTGAGGATTCACCTTCAGGACCCAAAGCACACAACAAATACAGCTAAGTAGGGGCTTAGGGACAACTCGGTCAATGTCCTAGAATGGTCCAATGAAAGCCCTGACTTCAACCCCATTGAAGATCTGGAGAAACCTAAAGATGACTGTCTACCAATGGTACCCATACACCCTGACTGTTTTTGAGAAGATTTGCAAAGAAGAATGGCAGAAAATCCCTCAATCCAGGTGTGCAAAGTTTGTTGTATCATACCCAAAAAGACTGTGGCTGTAATTTCTGTCAAAGTGCTTCAACAAAAAGTAAAGGGCCCAAATACTTATGTAAATGTGATATTTTAGTTTTTTCTTTTTAACAAATTTATTAAATGGTCCAACATTCTAAAAAAAGATTATTAAGGATAAAATAATTTAAATAGGACTGTTTTGGAAAACTGTAATTAAACTGTGACCTTCAGTCTGTTATGCATGCAGTCTTATTAGTAATAAAGTTTCTGAATAGCATTATAAAAGCAATGTAGATTCATACTAGCTGAGCATATCAGTTTTATACATTTCCATCTTACCAATAAATGTTAAATATACCATTAGACCTAAGTTGCAAGGAAATTAATTCTTTATATTAGTTATTCCTACTTTGAGAATAGGAATTAGACATGCCAGTTGACCCTTATATCACAGTACATTACCTTTTGCTTAAGCAGCAGGCCTAGGCATTCTCCTTGAGGACCATGGGATGTGCTTATCAACATGCAAAAACTCTGTTTTTAAAGGTGGTAGGGGATATATAACATGAAGTATATTGTAAATTGGAGAGCTTATGCTTTTATCCTACAGCTGTAAGTATGCACGGGTTCACTTTGTGTTGCTGTGCATCCCCAGGCAGGGTCACACAGTGAAGATTTAGGAGGAAGGTAGTTTTAGTAGGAAACGGTTAAAAGACAAATTTACCAAAGATGCACTTATTCTGAAACCATGCGAAAGAACAAGTAAGCATTGCCTGATATTTATACTTTGTGCGTGTGAACTTTATGAATAAAGTTTTGAACTTTTGACAAACATTTTTTTTAACTTTCAAAAATGTTATTAGCAAAACTCAATAGGTTGGATTAATAATGAATGTTTCATATAAAAAGAAACAAGGATGGAGGTCTATGTCAGCCAGGACTAGAGGAAATGTGTACTGCTGTTGGAGTACACATAAAATGAAATTGTCAACAGCAGCCAAAAAACAGTGCATCCCTGTTGGCATGCTCTGGACTATATTTAAGCATTATGTAAATATAATTAAATTCTCCATTGTTATATTGTTCTGCTTTCAGGGAGTTCTCTTTCTTGAAGGGCAGGAAGGTAGCCATATTAGCAAAAGGTGATTACTTGAATCCCACAAAGAACTAGGAAGGTTGAAGGGTTTATGGCAAAAACGTGATAACCAGTATAATATACCTGTTTTATTAAAGTGTAGGTGAATGACACACACAGTAAATTTTTTAATATGGTGGAAAGTTTGCAAGGTTATGTAAACAAGGAACATGGCCAAAGCAGGAAAACACTGAGCCAGTCAAACTTTACAAGGTTAATGGGATGTATACCAGAACTTATTTTAAAACGATATGACCATCTGGTGTAAATGTTTAATGGCTGGTAAGTACTTTGCAACTAACTGTGTAAACTCCACTAAATTAGCTTACTGTGCAAATGAAGATAACACAGATTTCTACACCACCTGCTTACTCTCGTCTTTTATTTGTGTACACACATCATGAAGAGGAATAACAGCTTGTGTGTTTATGGTCAATTTGTAAATAAATATCACATGCAAGTTATATTACAGAAAAACAACACTGTGATCTGGATTGTTTTATTTTACAGAGCAAAGAGGTAGCTTTAAATGAAAGAGAATATGGTAGCATGGTCTGGCATCTGTAGCCATATGAAGAAAGGTAGAAGGGATTCTGTTTGTAAATTTGAACATTTCATAACATGATCTGGCTATCACTTATTGGATTGGTGACAGATACAAATAAAAAAACATCCATATAGCACTGTTACATGTTTATTGTTGGCAAACATATTATACTTACACAAAGTTATCATCTATAATGAGCAGATTGAAGAAAGTCTGGTCACATGGCGGCCCAGTCTGGTTGTAAGGTATCTTGAATATGTTTCTTATCTGGCTTTGTAATCTCAATTTACCTGGCCACCCAAATACAACAGAGTTGACTACCATAGACAAGGATTTTTCACTAAAGGAGCAATAGAAAGAAAAAATAGTTATCAGAATCACAAATTATACAGGACAGGCCTCTGCAATATAAACATTTGGGACAAGACTCCATCACTACCTATAAATATTCTGGTTGCATTTTCTAAAAATATCAAAAGGCTATATACATGTCAGGGCAGACTGGTGAAAACATCAGGAGACCACTGTTCACAAGATTTTTGCCCAAGACAAAGTATGAGCATTTGGCTTGGACAACAATTATCTGGTGTGTACATGTAACTCTAGTATCCTTCGGAAGAAGTAACAAACTTCATTGCACTCAGAAATGGTACCGGGAGTTGGTGTCTCCCAACTAGTTGTGTGACAAGTTAGGAAGGCATGTAATCAAAGGTTCCTGGAAAGCTCTGTGAATGTTACCAGAATCTAAATTTGGTGAAAAATGCCACAAGTTGGTAATACAATCTCAATTTAAACTAATTGGTTTGCTATCTTCCATTTGCTAGTGATAAAACTGTTTCCTGGCATCCAAAGCACTTATTATCACAAAGTGAGAGAGTATTCTGTTGGAAAATCTCTGTTCTCTTTTATTTGCAGATCAGTGAAAAAACATTTCATGTAAGCTATATATCCCATCCAAGCCATAAAGAAAACCCTGACCTGTCTCAAAAATCCATCATCCATTATCTTTTATAAAGAGCTGCCCATCTATGGGTGTTTTTTATCTGTGGAATAATGCTCATTCAAAAAATTGCAGTTCAGTTCAATCCTGAACATATTGTGAAAACTTTTTGAAGCAAAATTGTGCTTAGGTAATTATTGAATGGGAAGATTAAAAAGAAATTGGCAAATCCTATTCTAAAGCTGGACCAGGTCCCAGAATGCAAAAGAATTACACTGTATAAAAATAGCATTTTACATTTGTTCTCTATCAGTTTAGAATGAAAGAATGTACAATTATTATAGTCAATTTAACTGGAATATAAAAGTACTTTTCATGGCATCAACAAGACATAAATTGCTTATGACAACACACTAGAGTCTTACATAAGTTAAGCACAATTGTAAATAAGTACACAATTACCTAATATGAGTATTTTATTCTCTATTGGAAAAACTTTTCTTGTTTTGTCTCCGTTATAGAACAAGAACATGAAGAGAAACACAGGCAGCAAAATTAATAACTCATTAGGGTTTTTTGTTCTGTCCCCACTCAACATTTTAGGTATACTTTTTATCCATTGTGTGTAAATACCAGCCATGTAGACAGGTAATTGATATTTTTTTTATTCAACACTTATATTTATAGTTATAGAGTTTGTAACAATTCTTAGTATTAAATGATACACTGAAAAAAAACAGTACATTAAAGTGCACCTGTGTCCAGACATTGAACATTAAATTATTTACATACTCTTAACAAGCAGTAAAATATTTTAATGAGACATTCTTGACCTTCTTAGCTGCTTAGATGCTTGTATTGTAATGGAATTTATTCTATAGGATCTTCAGATAAAGATACACAATGATCACTCTAAAATGAGCTTCTAAAGC
The DNA here is from genome assembly GCF_032062135.1 of Pyxicephalus adspersus. Lineage (NCBI taxonomy): Eukaryota > Metazoa > Chordata > Amphibia > Anura > Pyxicephalidae > Pyxicephalus > Pyxicephalus adspersus. The sequence goes on along the minus strand of NC_092858.1, from coordinate 85,244,133 downwards.
TACGTACACACGTCAAATTTTTCTTTCCCGATAATCGGCTCAGGGCGGATATCGGTCGAAAATCTGGTGTGTGTACAGCCCGCGTCGTTCATCGTCCGGGAATCCATCCTGGCAGATCCACGGACGATGAATGACGAGCAATCCTAATTCAAGGGAAGAGGGAGCGCGCCCAGCGGGGTGCTGCTCCATCACTCTCCCCCTCCCCCTTCCATAGAGCAGAATGGTGCTGTATGTACAGCACTTGTTCATGCATCGTGCGGTTCTTATCGTTGGAAAGGATCATGAAAGATCCTTACCAACAACAATAATTGCACGTGTGTACGCGGCTTAACAGTTCGGAAATGTCTGCTGATTGTGTTCATTAACGGCTGCCAAGATCTTACTGTCTACATAAACCTTATGATTTTTTTTCCCTAGTGATATTAGCCCTAGAATAGTATGAAGGCGTGTTATGAATATGTAAATAGTTAATGTGCATTGCCAGGACAAAATAAATAGCTTTTATAGACAAAGTACAACTTTAAATTATACGATACATAGTATTTTAGCTATAAGTAGTATGCTTCATTGCCACAAAAAGGCAAGTAGATTTTAGATTTAAGACATAGGGACACAATACTTGTGAACTTTCTCAGCATATAATGAGACCCCTTGATACTTTTATACTGGTAGGCATATTCTATAAATAGTGCTGAAAAAAAATAATGATTTGCACAACCATGACAATAAACATATTAACTTGGACATGAACTAAAATATTTGAAATGAAAGATTTATATTTTTATTAATAAAGCAATTGTATAGCTATTGTGCATTAATAGGATAGATTCAATTCATGTACATACCAAAAAAGTATGAATACTTTTTTATATGCCATCAGCTACAGGGCTTAAAAGTAGTAAGTAGGTAAAAGAAGTTCAATATTTGCTTTGAAACTTTGTCATGACATTTACAGCTATAGCTAAAGGTTTTGGCAGCTTTTCTTCCCTAGGACACAAATATGAATGTTTGCGTTGTTCTAAATATTTTCTCGCCCGCGGTTGCAAAGTAGAGCATGTTGTTAGTTTTTTGTTTTGTGTGATCTGTAAGCCTGGAATAGCCACATAGGGAAAACAACATGCAATTTAGAAAATAATACATCTGGTTTAATATTTTTAGCAAAACCACAGCTCTACTGCTCATCCTCTCTTATTCGTACCTCCTTAATCAAGATATACAAGGTTGATTTTAAATTTATTAAATGGAAAGTGTTGGAAGTTAGACAAGTTTTGCAAGAAAGAAAGACATGTCATATTTAGTGATGTGGCAAGCAATTGAAGCTCATGGGACCAAGCTGTGGCCTTTCTAACAGATTTTCTTAATGAATTCTCAATTTCTAAATAAAATCATAACACCATAATTTCCAACACAAACCCCAAAAGCTAATGCAACTAGTTCCTTTGTGCCACTTTGGACAAATATGCACCCACAACTGCTGATGTTTTGCATAAATATTTCTGCAAAGCCTTTTTGGGGTGCTCTTTGCATTTTGAGGTACAGTATTACCATTTTTCAGGAGGACATTTACTTGTACTAAACACTTGTGCATTCAAGTACATTTGCATCACTGTGTTCTTGCTCTCATCCATTTGCAACTAACAACTACGGTAACATATTTTTGACCATGATCACCAGACAAGTGCTGCTTTAGAGAGTACATGGGGTGTCCCTCACCTCACAGACTTCTTTAGAATTTTGTAAAAAGATTTCTTTGAATTACGAGGTTTCTTCAAAAAGGTTTTGCACTTTTTGAAGGCAGAGGGCAAAAGTCACCAGTCTGGTGATCAGAGCAGTTGTGACATGACCATATTTCAAACAAAGGGAATATTCAAACTAGCAGTTTTAAAAGTTGTTAAAACTGGACTGAATGGGCCAATTCACTATCTTTTATTTGACAGGTGGTAGGAAGCGCCATCGTTGCTGCAGTTTTCTTTTTGGATGCTACATGCAGCGTTCTCCCCTGCCTTTTCCATAGACTTAAAGGAGGCCATGGCACCCTTACCATTTTTAGTGTACTGTTAGGCACATTTATACATTTTTTCTATTGCTTGGCAAATCTTCACTTTTTGAGTCCTGCTTATAGAGCCAAAGAACATCTATTTACAACTTCCACTGTAGGAATTGTAGTTTTTAGTATGTTCTACATATTTTAACCAATCTGCATTTTATTAACCTATTCATTATGTCCTCATCCAGACTGCAAATGGAGCCTTATCCATATGTAAGCACTGTCTTCTATCTTTGCAAGGGATTCAAAATAATTGATTGTTATTTAGTTGGTGGCTTAGTTCAAGCTTTGGAATTAGCACTTTTTTATGTGGGCTATATGTGTGCTAGATTAGAAAGTTTTAGAAAGAACAAGGGCTGCAACACCGGACAGACACACATGATGCAGTTTGTATACATGTCAATATTCACTTGCATTGAATTTTAGATTTTTAGTTCAGCCAGTTATATAGTGTAGAACTGTGTGTATCTGGATTTATACCTGTCTTCCCTGTAAAGTCCCACAAATATATGTTAATCCTGACAGTCTAACTCTTCCTCTGATGGTGTGGCAATAGGGGATGATGGGCAATGCAAAGCTCCTTTTTTCAGAGCATAGTTAGCACTCATGTAGGTTGTGCTTGCTTGAGTACTTAGAAGAAGACACCGGATAGGGATAACAACATTCCTGAGTCCACAAAATACATGCTTTGTTTTCTGTGGGAATATATATTTGTATATTTGAAACAAATTGTTCTTGTCATCATATTTTCTTTACACCTGTAAAAGGAACTTTCTATTTCCAGTGTTGTAATAAATATACATCACCTTCACCTTTTATAAATAGTGGCAAAAAACCTGGTTTTGTGCAAAATACAATTACATTTCATTCTAATACACATAGTAAAGAAACACACATTAACTAGAGAATAGGTTTAAATTCTTAAAAGAAATGTAAAACCAGAGATGATTCTTTAACTTGGAGTTCATGCCTACACATCCATGGTTTCAAATAAATGGTTTATGTCAAAAGCACAGCAAGTGACCTGAGACTATCTGAAAGAGGCGAGTGAAGTATTTAACAATGAATTGCATTTAAACAAAACACATTCCAGCAAACAAATCATTAATAGTGTATCAAACTGTTTGAAGCAAATATGTTTTGAGAAAAGCCAGAACAATAGGTAGATGACTGCAATTACAGTTCATTGTACAGGGCAAGCTTCGGGGAACTGACATTCTTTTGAAGCTAATAAATCACCAGGAGAATGACTGTGAAGGGAAAATACAGTTTTCCTAAAAAAACAGCTTCATACAAAGGCTACATAATAAAAGACTGTGGGATGGCAATGAAATTTTCTTTTTTATGAAATCTATATGGATAACATGGCCAAAGACATAAATAAGCAGTATCTGCAGTATTATGCTTAGCATTTCTATTTGTAAAAATGCGTAATAAAACATGTAAAATAATCTGTGTTGTATATATTTTCATTGACCTAGTTATTTGTTATAATGTTAGGCTGAGGATTAAGAGGAAATTTGATTCATGGTGTACATGGGGACTATAAAATCTTCCTAGTATTTTATTGTGAAATGTGTTTTTAAAAAATGTGATTTAAAAAAAATGTGTGCTAAGCTTCTGGGATCCAGGACTTGTTCAGGTATAATATGAAATTCTTTTTAAGGCATTGATTATTTTGGATCCTCAATATTTATTAGTATCTTGAAAAAAATGTATAGAATTGACCACTGCTGCTGTTACAAATGTAAGGAGAAGCTTGAAATCAATAATGCAGTAGAGAGAAGATCGGGGCCTAATCCTCAGAAGTAAGACCATAAAAGATTCAAGATGCTGCTTTACAATTTTACAAGATCACAATTGTCAGAAAGGGTTAAAGTGCAACACAAAACTCTCACGTGCTGCTTAATTAAAAGTTAATACTTACTTATCTTTATTGAACGCGTTACAATGGCCCAAAACAGCAACAAGGGAACAAGTCTTGAATTACCCCATGGAGTGTCCATTATCATATCATAAAGCTGACTTTCCTTTACTCTTACCAGAAAATATCAGCACAGTATTCAAATCCATAATATCTTAGTTAATACTTATAATAAATTATAATTTTGTCCAAGCATTCTTGTCATACTATATTTGTCAAAACATGCACTAATTTATATCAAATACAAGTTGTATAATTCCAGCTGTTCCCGTTCTCATGACTTGGTCACTTAAACCCAAAAAAGTATGGGAAGGAGGACACAAGTCCACCAAACATCCTCAAGAAATGTACTCAAAATTTCACTTTTTTAAATTAATTTGTTAAGAAGATTTACCTAAGGGTAGTCTATTAGTTATAGTCGCAGAAAGCCCTGCTACACATCATAAGTCATTTGTCTTAGTGCTATTGATATTGTCACAGTGGTGCCTAGACCTTTGGCACGTGCCATAGCCATCATTCCGCTGCCTTGGTAGCCATGGAGTGTCCTACTAGCACATGTACAGCGATCACTTGCTTTGAAAGGCCACACCTGATCCATATTAATGAAGAATGCAGTCTTTATAAGCCACTATAAAGAAAGCTACCAGACCACTGCAATGGGAACTTGGCCCCTAATACCACTCCTCAATCTTGGCCCCTGCATCCTGTTCGGTATTTTTCCAAAACTGGTAGGTTTACCTTTTTGGAAAATGTTACTAGGAGAGTTTCATCTCCACTTTCTAGCACCTTGGCTGCCTCCAGCCTCCTTCAGACACTGGCCAGAAGAAGTCCGTTAGAACAAATGAATGGACTACCCTCAAATTTCTTCTAAGCAATGTAAAAACATAGAACATTCATTGGAAACTCTTTTCTGATTTATTTCTTAGATCTTGGCATCTAATGTGCTAACAGAGGTTTCTTTATTTGTTGTGGAATGGTAGCATACAAGCTGCAAACAGGCATGGAGGCTGAGCTCTGTGCTGAGGAGCTGACATTTTTATGTCGGTAAGCTGGACCAAACCATTATCTACCTGTATTTTTAAAATGGACTGTACAGGTCTTTCAGGTCTTTAAGTTTTATTTTGGTTTGATAAAGATAAACTGTATTATTCTGGTCTAAATAGGAGGACTTTTTAACTGTGTTCTGTGTGCCAGCTGCTGACCCCCCTAATTTTATTATGGTGAGTGAAATTAAAAATAATTGTGATCAGGCAGGTATGTTTATTTTATTGCAGAAGGCACATAATATGTCCCTTCTGCAATAAAGGTGTCTGGTCTCAGTTCTTTTTTTGGATTGGTTTTGTAGTTTTTTACATTTAGTTCTAATTTATTAAAGTAGGGATCAGTCATATTGCCATTTTAAGTAACCGAAATGTTCATCAGAAAGCATTCCCAGTTTGGGAGTAGAGAATGTCATAGGCCAAAATGAGGATTGGTGGTGTTTGATTCAAATCCTCCATTTGCTATTGCCAAAAATGGCCATTTCTAGCCACAATGTAAGCCCCCAATCATATATTGACGCCGATCATGACTAAAACTTTTGTCAGGAAATTACCAAAATGGAGCCTATGATTACAAATTTAGGCTAATTAAGGTATGTGATCAATCATTAGTACTCACCGTAAAAAAAAATTTTGTGAGGAAATTGTATTTTGTAATTGCTTAGGATAGGTGCTTAATATGTCTAGAAAAGTGTACAGCAATAAAATAAAAATAGTCACTGAGTCATAAAAAACTCCCTAAGCACAGAAGTGCCAATATAATATTCTCTACAGCTTGTTGACAAAATTTCACAATGCACATGGCTGTGGTTTCTGTGAATTTCCACAGTAAAAAATAGTATTTCCCTTTTCCGATAATGGAAATCTCTGCTGAATAGTGGAATGAAAAAGAAAACAACACATTTTATCTAATGACTAATCTAATACCTAAAACCTTTTTAGTGATATGCTGAAAGTCTTGTACTTTATTTTTATTGATAAAATCCCCTCTTTACAAAATGTCAAATATGCAGTGTAACACATCAATAAACAAATGTTATAAACTGTGTTTGTGTAGGTTTATTTAGATATATATATATATATATATATATATATATATGCTTTATTGGTATGTCTGCAAGGATTAGCAAGGGTTTACAGACATAGATGTTTCCCCTAGCCAATTGTATGAGTAAGAGGGGCTTACGCACTTTTTTCCCCAGTTTAATAGTGATTGGTTCAGATAAGTAAGAGTCTAAATACAATGGGCCTGGATCTGGTCCAGGATTAAAAACATTTGCTAACAAGCAGCAAATTACTTTTAAGAAATCCATTCCATGTTTGCTGGATCACCCAGGTATGCTGATGAAAGTGTATATTCTCCAGCTTTGGAGAGCTTTAATAAATTATGCCCATTGTAACAGTAACAGTGACAGTGACTTATTTCCAATGAACTTGAAGCCAAATCCATCTAATGTTTTAATGACTTGTATTAATTATAATTTTGAGTGCCTTTTTTATAATTATTGTGTCTCCCAGCCACTTGTTATACTTGAATATAAAATGAGGTAACATATAAAAGATTTTATGAACTTGTTGAAGGATAGATCTGGTCAGATTGGAAAAGGGAAAGTGGAAATATGGAAAATGTAAGCTAAGCAATGACGTTTCATGTTTCCAGGAATGTACTATGTTCGAGGGAACCAGCCACACCTCCATAGACAGTATTTCCTCTCTGAACTATGCTGCTTATGTATTTTAAACTTGCCAACAGAGATTCCTGCATAGGATGTGAGCTACTGTATTTGGTAAGTACACAACACATCCTGACAATGGATTTATCGCTTGATGTGATTCTGAGGAATCCAGTTATTAGTGCCTGTGCCTACCATGTAATATTACATAATGACTAGGTAACGTGTAGACATTTTGCTTTCCCAGTGCAGATGAAGGACATTCATTTAAAGTTGTCAGCATTTCTACATGTCAGTCTGGCGGCAGACAGCATATTAATTTAATGTGTGTTTACACGTACATAGTCAGCTGGTGAGGTCACTGTGAAGAGGTTTTAGTCCTCTTTAATCTCTTTATTCATGTGTACCTCCTGGAAGGAACATCACGTACCTATACACAGACATAAGGGTCAACATTCAAAAAAAATCCCAATGTTCAATCTGTGCAGTCAACTTCAGATTTACCAAATCTATGTAATAAGAGGACAAGTGGGTTACACAATAACCATGGTCAGTTTAAAATAGAACTCTGAAGACAAGCATATGCACTACACTACTAAAAATCTTAAAATTACAACAGGAGCTTTCACTATAATATAAAGAATAAAGGGAGAAAAAATTCAACATGATGCCATTCTGGTCATAATTAGAGATTTTATTTGTCACATAGAGACGGCAACATTTCAGAGTCGTTGGAGTATTCCTTATAAAGGAATAAAGGAGTGCTCTAGTGGTTTTGAAATGCTACTGTTCCGACATGACAAATAAAAGTACTGAATATGAGCAATATGGTGTCCTGGGGATACTTCCTTCTAATTTGGTAATTTATTACAACCACACTATGCATTGCATGATCACTACAGCACCCTCGCCCCACTGTTTTGTTATCTGGAGTGCAACTAAACATGTATAAAGTTTATTTTTTTGTAAGCAGTGGTAGAAAACAGTGACTTCAGAATACAAGAACAGTAACTTGTCACAAGCCATCAATTCATTTCCTTCACTTTGCAGGATAGACTGGAGATTGGAAAACCATTTTGGCAGAACTTGAAAAGGCTGTTTGTGTTAAAGTTAAAAAATATATGACTTGCTTCCAAACTTGCTTTAAGGTAATATTGACAAACTTGTCAAAGTACCTTTTGACACGCAGACCAGTCAGTAAGACTCCATGGCACACCTTACAATAAACACTTTGGCCCACAGAGACCTTTATTGTGGAAGGGCTAGATGGCTGTGTCTGACCCTAAATCAAAGGGTCCCCGGGTGGTGGCGAGTTCTTTTTCTATCAGTGCTGGCTACTTCTTTTTGGCTAAATTTTAACCTCCTGAGCGTTACACTGAGGTCTAGATTTCTGTACCAAAA
>NC_092858.1:85227015-85234557 GCF_032062135.1 Pyxicephalus adspersus | reverse complement strand
GCCCGTACGAAGGTCGGGCTTAACGGCAAGGAGGTTAACTTTACAAAAAAAAATCCCATAAATATTTGGCACACCTTTCAAAAATGGCCTTTAGTATTCAATATAAATAAATATTATAGAACTTTGTTCTTTAGATCATACTAAAACCCCAACCAACCAGCTTAGGGCAGCCACTGCGTTTTCTTTTTGTGTGTCCATTTCATATAGGGGATGGACACAAAGCACAACTGCACTCTGCTCATTGCATGCCCTGAGGTGAGCATGGGTACTGTTGTTGGTCCCTAAAGTTAGGTCTGATGTCAGCCTGACCCTTGTCCCAGGCCAGAAGATGAACCTATGAACAAAGTGAGGACAATAAAATGGCTCCTGAAGCAGGGCTGGAAGCCTTCTTTAAAATATATTTGTAATACAGTGCTGTAAGAATGTTGCAGTCTGCCCCTTCAGTGTTCCTTTTGTGATAATAGTGTCATATGGTCAGGAAAAGAACTTCATTAGAAATAATCAACACATTTTACAAGCAAATTGTTTCATTATCACTTCCTATACACTTACCTACAAACAAGTACTGTATGCACCTTGACTCAGCTCACGATCATTAACCCCTAGTAGCTTTTAGTCTACCGGTCCATATACATTACCAACATGGGTATCTGGAAAACATAGATTAAGGAATATTGCCCAGTGTAACAGGTGTTGTGTGTGATGTTTTTTTCAACCAAAGAATTTGTTCAGGCACATGTACTCAGTGACGGTGCTTTACTAAGTAAAATCAATACAACACAAAATACACTTGATTCACTCAGATTTCAAGATTTATAACACATATAAACTGCTATACACTGGGCTCAGTTCTGGCATTTCCAAGTCAGAATACCCCATACAATATAACATTTTGTTGTTACCCTACAGAAATCTTACATTCATCCATTTCAGCTAAGTCTACACAGACCGTTTTCACACTAATACATGTACAGAGTTTAAACAACCATGATTGAAATTCACATTCATTCCAATAGGTCAGTTCACAGCAAAGAGTTTTTGGGTGTCATGCATTTGCAGCATTTAATATTCCTTCTTTTTAGAAGACAGTTTTAGATCCCATTTTCAGACTATTAAACTTTGGGGGGTGGAATGCTCTCTTGAGAGCGGACCTTCATTTTCAAGTTTTGCCTCTGATCAGGCGCAACTCCGCTCTTCGGGGCAGGGTTGGACTGTGGAAAGTAATAGTAACTTCCTATATGTCAGAATAGACAGAAGCCAGCGGGTGGTTTAGTAGTCAGGCATGGGGAGCTTGAGAAGGATCCTGTTTTGCTTTTGTGCAGTGATGGAGTGCATCTGAATGCAGTGGGGACTGACTTGTGGTGTTTGGGTTTGCAGGAGGGGCTGCAAAGAGCCTTGAGGGTGTGGGGTTGCTCGCAAGAATAGGGTTTTACTCTTGCAGCATGTGGCATTGGAGGTAGGTCCATGCCACTTTAGGAGTAGGGAAGGATAAAAAACTAGAGGAGAGGTAGGAGCTCAGCAGAGTAGACAGAGTTCCTAGTAAGGGGGAGCTCTGCATGACACTAGGTTGTTGTGGGGGCAAGAAAAAGTGAGGATGATACCCGCAATCTGTCCCTGAGTTGATGTGTGAGCGACTGGGGGCCTGGTTATGGTAGCAGAGTATCATTTAAAAGGATAAAAGCAGGGGATGGTTTCATGGACCTATTACTGTACTTGATTTGTCATTCAGTTTGCACTTTAATTGGTTAATGTTCATAATATATGGTTAAAATGTTGGTAATGTTATTTTGTAAATAAAAGGGGCTGCTATGGGCAATTTAACCCACAAGATGGCGTCAGTGTTTTATTTAGGCGTTAAAAAAAAAAAAAGCTGTGGTTGTGGAGTTAAATAGGATTGGCTATGGCAGGGTTAAGGCAGTCTTCCTCAACTCTGCCATGGTCATGTATGCTGTGTGTTGTGTGTGTGCTGTGTGTAAGTCAGTGCCGAGCCGTGACAGAGGCTGGAAGTCCCGCACAGACCCGGGATAGCACATTTTGTTAGACCCGCCCCTCCCGTCATTTCTCCTCCAGCTAGTGATGTGATTGTTCTGTCTTCCAGCACCGATCACCTGCTACACACAGCACCGGGGAGGACCCATGTACAGCCAGCACGGGGCTGAACGTCTCATTCTGCCTCTCCAGCAATAATGGCAAGAAGGAGTTCCCTCTTCATCCGGATAGTGGAAGGAAAGAACTTACCAGCCAAGGACATGTAAGTAAAGAGGGGTAGGTGGGCTTGTGTATTGTTCTTGTATAGGTGTGTGTCAATATGTGTCCTGATGATGATGGAGCTATTATCAGACTAACTTCATTCACAGGATTTCATAGTCACCTCTGCATGTCACCACAGGTGAACAGATCACAAAGTCAACCCCACTCCAATCTGCTCCTGTGCTGAACAATGACAGCCTGATGGCAGGAATAAGACAAATCCAGCCTCAAATAATCAAAAATGCATCCATACCATTGATTGGTGACCCGTTCACAATTGTGCTTTGTGGAAATCCTTGCGTTTTTCGCCACATTGCGCAGGTTCCATTTGTTGTAAATGGCACCCTAACTCATTGCATAGTCGAGCACAATGCAGATCAGAGCATTGCAACATACATGCCATGTACTGCGGTGTGTTGTGTCTTTAAAAAAGGGTTGAATATGTTTTTTTGTGCATTTTGGTGCATTGGCAGTCTGTTCATAATAAATGGGCTGCATTCATGCTTGTTTATTAGGGCAATGCAACTCCTAAGTGTGAATGAGCCATCATCTGTCCCAATATTCAGTCCACAGCGAAGTGCTGCTGCGGTAGCAGTTGTCTCTAGACAGCAATCTTTGCCTTGGGCTGTGAAATTGCAGGAGCTGTCTACCCATCCAAGTCATCCTGTGCCGTCTGGCGACATACGTGCTTTCACAGACACCTTACCCAGCACATGAATGTATTGTCTCAGACCGTGCCAGCTTACACTTCATGATGTCTCTATTTAGTACCATGCCATTACCAAGGAATCCTATGAAGCACTGAAGATTACGCACCTGTAAAATCTTAATCACATCTGAAATATAAGATTCCAAGTAAAATGAAGCTATTACCTGTAGCAGCTTGTTGGCTTGGCACAGAATGTTCGAAGAAATAATTGTCACCCAAATGAGACAGGCAGGGAGAGTCTGGAAGGCTTTTCTTCTTCATCCTACGTGTGAAATTAGATGCATATTCTCCTATATCATATTGCGGTGTATGCAGTAATGCTTTAGTATTTGTGTGCAGAACACAGTATTAAGATGAACAAGTTGGAAATTACCTTTGTTCATCAGGCCGGGTTGGGATGCCAGCTGAGTACCACTGACTGAACACTCATATCTATGAAAACATTAGTGGGCTATTTCGGAAGATTCACCAGCAACATTTGCGAGCATTTACCAACATACACCTTTCACTGGGCACTGACATTTTGTACTATTTTCCCTATTTATAACCTATGTAATGTAACAATCAGGATATATTTAGTTTACTAGTTTTGCCTTTTAGGATTCTGCTTCAACTGATGCCCCCCAAAAAAGGTACCTCTCCCTAAAGACCGATGCCCAGTGTTTAAAGACATTTTACTTCTTGAAATTCCTGATGCTTGGGCATGCCACCCTAAAATATCTACCTTATCTACCATCTTTAAGCACCCTCCTAATACTGAATAGAATGTGATTTGAATCGGAATAGCCATGTCTCACCTTCCGTAGAGATATCAGATAGCATGTCTGATGTGTGATAGCCTCATAGCATGTTGGGAAAGAGGAGGCAAACTTTGTTTTTTCATTTTAACAGAATCTGCATTATGCTTAGTGTCAGCATGATTACGAAAACTCCACTGTCTAAAATAATACATACTGTACATAAAACAGTTGGTGACAATCACAAGGTTGACAGAAACATTTGCTGCATGGTAAATGCTGTGTATGTTGCAGACCAGTATTTAGTGAAATGGGATTTGCCTTGTCTTTATAAATACATTCCCTAAAGCGCTTTGTAATTGTGGGAACATTTTGTGTCCTGACATGCAAAGAAAATGCCTACCAATCTCGATTGATTGACATGCCCATAATCAATCTTGATTATGGGCATGGAATTCAAAGATAAAATTATGGGATTCCCTAATTGGAAGTGCTTGCTCTAATATTCCCTTTCACTTATAAGAATGTAGAGGACACACATCAACTGATCTGAAAGAAGAATTGGAAACCTTCTACATAATGCAGTTATTTTCACCCCTCATCTCTGACTTGTTGCAGCAATACATTTGGTGAGTCTTTGCTGGGTCATCTTTACACCAGGATTTTCAAACTCCAGTCTGTAAGGGCCAGGATCCACACACATTTTTTGTATTTAATGATTAAATGAAAATCCTGGTTTGTGTCTGGCCCACAAGGACTGGACTTGGACAGCATTGTCCTAGACCATCTCCAAGTTTAGAGATGGCTGTTTTGTATCCTTTATAGCTGCGTTTCTTAACTGGGGGTATCCATATGACTTGGGCATACAGCGAATGGAATTGATTTCTTAGAAGTCATTTGCTATTTGTTAGCAAATGTTTTTAATCCTGGACCAGATCCATTCCAGGTTTGCTGCACACAGAGCCAGCTGCCAGAGACATTGTCACTCCTGTTCACACTCAGGAGTTACATTATCAGTGGCCATCCAATGGCTGAAAAGGATTGCCGTCTTCATATGGTGGCGACAGGATCCTGGACCTGTCATCGCTGCAAGGCAGCTACACACAGGTAAGTCTGCGCCATGTTTTGTAAATGTGCTGTACATACATTCCCTACATGGCATCATTATCACTAAATTTTAGATGATTTTCTTCTTTTAAAATGTCCTGTGACCAAAGGCACCAGGTAAACACTACTAAGAATAACCTGCAGCTCCAGATGCCTTCACTTTGGCTCTTTTATCTAGAGCACCCTGCAAGTTTCAAAACCAAAGTTATTTTGTTTTCAAAAAACCTATTTGACTAAGGCTGTATCTTTGCGTGGGACCATTAAAGCCAAATATTTTGGTGTAGGGGAGTTTTCACTATAAACTGCAACTGTGTATAACTTGAAGACTATGGCACAGTTATTTTACAAGTTTTTCCTTTTTTTAGCTCTGTTTAATACAGGCTATACCTATCACTGCTATCTCTACCAATGCCACTTTTAGGTTCTAAGACTTACTTATTGGCCATTGGGCAGCCTCAAATGATTCAAAGCAATGCAACAGAATTTACATTACAGCACTGGGAAGTGTACACAGAAAATAAGATTGCAAGAGCAAAGTGGACTTTTTCGGCAGAGAAATCTCTGCATGTTGTTCAGTTTATGTTTGTGTTTAGTTCTGCTTTTACTGACCCCTTAAGGCAATTCTTCTAATGAAATAGAAAACAATATATAGCTTCCATGTCTCTTATACAGTGGTTCTCAAGCTATATAATTATTCATATTAGGCTAGTGCTAACTGCTTAATTCATTACAGCCAGACATTTGTGCTGCTCCCCTCTTCCTGCTTCTCAGTCCCATAACAGTTACATGGTCTGCAATCGCAATAGTTAGTGGCTATAGTCTGTGAAGTCATTGACCGTAACAAATATATCACTTGATCCCTTCCCTTGCACCTTCGTATTGTTCAGTAATACAACCCAACATCTAAGCTGAGCTATAGGGAGGTTCAGAAGGCAGGGCATGGGACGATGTACAAACTTTAACTATAGATAGCCTCCACTGATTAATTTACATTGCATTCTTAATTTTAGTCATCCATGTTTGTATCAGGTTGTGCATTAAATATGATTATATATATATATATATATAGTATTATATATAAGTATACATTTAGAAAACATCATAAAAAAGCTCATGAATCAGCATTCATCTTATTGTATGAAGTGAAGACTGTATGTAGATGCACAGTCAGTCTCATCAAGTTAATGTTCTCAGGGTTCCCTAAAAGGGGCCAGAAAAACAGCATTGTCAGCATGCATCAGAACAGGACAACTCCATTCCTCATTTACATTTTATGAGAATGGGGGGTTGTTGCTCCATCAGTGTGTTGCCTTACTGGGCATTTTAAAGAAATCTTCCAGAGATTACTCTTGTCAGCACTGATTGAAGAGTCCATTCAGTAGTGCTACCGGTCCCTGATGAAGGAGGATTTTGCTGGGTTCCCAAAACACATGGGCTTACTTTTTTGTTGTTGGACAATAAATTGTGGAATTTCCCATCAAGTGGTTTTGTGCAGTTTTTTATGTTCTAATATACATCATTTATATTTCTGAAATGATTATAGTAAACCAAATAATTGTTAGGAGAGATGTGTAAAAAGATGTGGTTTTTAATGTAGGGAGGAGTTTATCTGTATGTTATACACTTATAGAGGACATAAGGTGGAGTATCAGATACCTACTGATGGCATCAAAGTGTGCATTGAAAATAGAAATGTTTATTTAAAAAATCATTAGCATTTTGATAACCAGGGAAGGAACTAGAGAAGGTAAAATATAAGTAGGTAAGAAATAAGGGAGGTGTTATGTTTTTATGATAATAGGATAGCTTACTGGTGTTAAAGTTTGACTTTCAAGTTAAAAGTAGACTTTAGTTCAATTAAACTAATTGACTAAATCATTCACAATTTATTTACATTTTAAATATTTCAGAAAATGAAATTATGAATTTTAACAAACATTTAAGTTTGTGATGTAGCTACAGACCTATAGGACCAAATGCAGAAATTGAACCTAGACCCCCTGCCAGAGCTCTGCACCTTATCCACTTACATGAGAGCTTAGACCCCTCAGGGTCTCAATGACAAATAAAAGCTTTGTATAAAGGTTGAAGTATAACTAAACGTCTGTTCATAATCTCAGGTTGCCATGAATCACACATATGTACATAGTGGCATGTGTTATCTTATATAAATACTGCCAAATGTCATATAGTCACAATATGTAACATCTTCCATGCATGTTAGTATTCCGATTTTATAAATAGTTGACTAAATCATATTTTGTTTTGGATAGTGATGTGACATTTTTTAAACCTTTTACTAAGAAATAGGTTTAGTGTTTAAAAGCAAAAACATTTTAGGTGCAGCAGCAATCACTGGCTTTTGTTCATTAGTTTAAAATCCCTTTATGATATATTAGTAATTGGGTTTCTGGAAAGGGAGTTAGGATCCTATCATTTCCAACATGGTTGATCTCCTATTTAAAATACAACTTGTATGTAAAGGCACTTGTATATGTATACTTGTGTGTGTAAACAACTATTAAATACAGTCATTATGGCCTAGTCTACACGGACGTTTACCCCAGCGTTTAACCTGAGGCTTTTAAAGCCCTTGTTTAAAATCCCCATGCATTACAATGGGTTAATATACTTCCCACAACTACATATCTCCCCTCCTATTGTGTGTAAATTCCCCCACCTACTAGATTGTAAGCTCTTCGGGGCAGGGTCCTCTCCTCCTGTGTCACTGTCTGTATT
>NC_092858.1:85203191-85226386 GCF_032062135.1 Pyxicephalus adspersus | reverse complement strand
GGTCTAGTGAGGGTTTCTTCAGGATAGGAAGAATAATGGCATGGCCTGTCCCGAAGAAGCCTTAACAAAACTCTAATGCAGAAATTCTAAATGTAACTCTTCTTGGTATCTGTATGCAGTTTAGGTAACATTGTAATTTGGACATCCAGAATATATATCTTTTTTTTACCCAACTGGTTAGGAGAGCAAAGCTGCTTTTCTTGAAGCATATATAGTATAATTAGAATTAGAAGTGGCCAAACAAAGGTCCTAATATACCTTGTATTTATCTATACCATTTTCATTTCCAGAACTGCCTATGTTTCTGAACAAACAGAATTAGAAGAATGAGACTAGTTATAAACACCCCAGTATTCACAACTCACTCCCTGCAATGAAATCAGCACACACAAGTAGGAGTGAAATCTGCCACAGCATACAGAAGTTTTCTTAACTCTTATGTCCTTTTTTCTTTATATTTGTCTCTGCTCTCTTGTGTCACTGGGCTTGATTTATTAAAGCTCTGCATAACTGGAAAGGATATGATTTCATTGATGAAGCTGGGTGATTCAGTAACCCTGGAATGGATTTCCTGAACGTCATTTGCTATTTGATAGGGGTCCGGAACCGGATTCATTCCGGGTTTGCTTTGTCACCCAGCTTCACTGATGAAAGTGTATCCTCTGCAGTCTTGGTGAGCTTTAAAAAATCAGGCTCATTGTGTCTCTAAACCCCTGTTGTGCATCATTGTGCCATAACCAGCTAGTCATAGCTCTGTTATATACAGCCTAATATAAACTTACTCTTATATACTTAGTGCCTCATACATTCCTGTTACATTTAGTGCCTTGTACCTGTTATACATTGTGCTTGCTGTGTCTGATGCCACTCTATTGTAAACGGTATATCATATCTCCATTACATACTCACTGTACACACGGCAGATTTTCGCCCGATAATTGGCCGATACCGATTATCGGGCGAGAAAAATTTGCCGTGTGTACGCAGCTTTATGCTTCTTTATGCATTGTCTATTATGCAATGTCTGTTCGGTTTCTTGTATCTCTTGGACAATGTGCTTTACACCACTTTTTACTGCCTTGTAATGCATTTGTATATGGACTGCTTCATGTCTCTCTATTATTTTCACTGTGTCATTCCTCTCTTTAAAAAAGTACGTTTTACTAATAAAGTGTTACATGTGTTCAGTACTTTTGGAATTCAATACTTGCTAATGTCTATAAGTTATAAAATGGGAGACTTGAAACTTTAGATTAGTGTTGAGTAACAAACTGAGCCTGATTTATTAAAGCTCTTCAAGGCTGGAGAAGATACACTTTCATCAGGGAACCTGGCTGATCCAGCAAACCTTGAATGGATTTCATAAAAGTAATTTGCTATTTTTTAATGTTAGTTTGAAAGTGTATCTTCTCCAGTCTTGGAGGCCGACCGACTGTCTTAATAAATTCTGCTATGAGGTCAGGAAAGGTAAACTTTGGGCTTGTGAAAAGGATTCCAAAGTAATGATAAAATATGAAGGATATAAGGCACCCCTGTCAAGTCTTATTTAAGATACTGGAAAAGTTCCAAAGCAAGATGCTGTTTCAATACTATATACACCTTAAAGTTACATTACAAAATACGTTTTTTTCGACAAAGGCCTTTTCTGAATTTGCTGAGAACAATAAAAGTTACAAGTCCAAAAAATATTTCATTAATTGCTCCTCCCACTCTTTTTTTTTTTTGCCTTCCTGGTGGGCACAAACTCCACTTGCCCAATCTGATCAACAAGCATAACCATATGCATATGAAAAGTTTCAGTCATTGGACTGGTAATACTACCTGTTTTATTAATTATTATTATTAGTCAGTAATATTACCAATATGTGTACTATGTATGTAATAGGTGTGTTTTTTCTATATTAGACAGTTTTATGATTTGAAATGAGGCACCAATAGGTAAAAATATATTTTATAAAGCTGAATTGTGTAAAACCTTGCCTGTCAGTATTTATAGGTGATTACATGAGGTCTTTCTCGTTTTGCCGTTCATTTCTCGAATTGCCGTTCATTTGGCTGTATCTAGTTAGGTTTTGGAAACAGTGGCTAAAATATTGGAACATTTAAAGAGGAACTAAACCCAAAAGTGCCAAAAAAATCCACTTACCTTCAATCCCGGACAGTCTGATTCATCCAGAGGTCTCTTCCATCGGGTCTCACGTCGTTCCGGCATCCGCCCACGAGCCATCATTGTCTCCTCTACTGGGTTCTTCTTCCTATGCCACCCGACCCAGGCGGGAGATCAGGTGATGCAGTTTAGAAAAAAACTTGCCGAAATTTTTTTTCCCATGAAAAGGCTCCTGCACATGCCCGAGCTGCTCCAGCATGCGCAGAAGGAGCACCCAAAAGCCTCCTGTGATGCGTGACGTAGGTATCCCAGGAAGCTTTGAGCTCCCATTCATTCTCGATCACCTAGGCGATCAAGGGTTGTCTACCCTTTTATGTAAAGTGAAATTTCTGAGTTTAGGTACGCTTTAATGAGATGAATCTTTAGTTTGATGTTTTTTTGGTAAATCTCATTTGTAAAAAAAATTGCCATATATCTTGTCACAGATGACTCCCTACTCCAATTCTCTGATGAGACTCAGAATTCTGTTCACTCTTCTCACAAGATTTGGTATAGTTTCCTAAGCACTACTGTAACAGTTGGTGATGTAATTACCGTGCTGCTCACCTACAGGAGAGGAAGCATTAACTGATGCATTAACACAGCAATATATTTACTGTTACAAAACCCTCTTTCTCTACTAAGATGATTGCTAAGTACACAAAACCCCTCCTGGGCAAAAGATCAGCTGTAGGGAGCCCCTGAGCAGGACTAGCTCTTGGATACCATTAGACTTCTTTGGGCACATCTTGTACAGTACAAGTCTTCTTACCAGTGGATGGAGTCCATGTGTTGCATGTTTCTTTTGTCTCTACTAATCAGCAATCATCTCACTTTAATTTATTTTACAATCATAGAAAGTAGATATGCAATAGAATCAATATGCAATGAAAAAAATATTCAATGCGTTTCAATACCTTTTGACTTTGTTACAGTGATTTTTTATGTATAACCTAATCTTTTTTATACACTACAGAGCATCTTAAGTAATATTAAATGATCATACGTTTATGGCAAGGTCTGACAGCAGCAGCCTGTAGCAACTACCTTGCAAACCTTTTCAGTCTTTCTTATTCACTGGCTTTCTTTACTGGAGTTAATAGGTACAGAGAGTATAATTTGCTGTCTGGTAATAAGAAAGACCAACCTTCTTTGCTGTCCTTGAAAGATGTGATAAAATTTGCTTTTGTAGTTTGACGAAATTATTTTAAACAAAATAGATGCTCAATGTAGTGTGTAAGCTATTCTGACCTGGGAAGAAAACTGGAGGCTGCCTTCCTCCCGATAACTATCCATCCCTGCACAATAATGAGAAGGTAAATCACCATGGCATGTTCTTGCCAATTTCATTTTTTAAATCTACATTGATTTTAAAAAATGAGCCTTCCCTGCCCTGTTAGATAAAGGCTGTATTCATGTTAAACACAGTTGCAAACTAATATATAGGAGTGATAGGTAGGCAATATCCAATTTATGGTTTATTCTTTAGATACAGCATTGCGAACAAAATGTCACATCTTGCCTTCCAAAGATCTGACTAGCTTGCCTTATATACAACTTTCTATTCAAGAAGGATTTTGTATACCTATTTCAGTGCACTTTGTACTCTGATGGATTTTTTTCTGTTTTTAAGTCACCTGAAAAGCTTCCTATAAATAGGGAACACTAAATTAGATGTTTCTCCTGTAGACAAAATGCAGTGTGGACAACAGAAAATTTCATTATAAAAAATGTAAATGCTGCATTTTGAGCTACTGTATATTGTATACATTTATTTTGCTAGGGGACAAGTACAAAATTCAGTTTTGCTAAAATATATTTCTGAATTAAGTGGAACTAAAATAAAAAAAAATCATCACACTTACCTTTAGTCTTGCAGATTCCTTGATTGAGCTGGACCTTTCGTTGATCCGGTCCCGCTCTGTCCTGTTATTCCTTTTTGTCCCGGTGTAAATGAAGTGCTGGGCACTGCCTTCTTTGGCCTTCTTTTTCTGCTCAGGTGCGAGATTGGGTGACATAACCCACTGTAAAGGTGAAAAAAAAGCCGATTTTACTGCGCACGCGTGAGATCTGTATCTCTTTTTTCCTTAGTAAAGGAGCCGCCAAGAGCCCTACGCCAGGCATCCCGGGATGCCCTGCGCTCCCATTCAGTCTTGATCACCGCGGCTGTTATTGCTGACTTCTGTTTAAGACTTGTGGCTTAGTCTAGCTTGGGCACTCTGAATAGCAAACCTTCCATCTTTGCTTGGCCGCTGTTTGCATTCTGCTCAATATATTTGTAGGACCTGTCTGCCAATTTTTACAAGTAGGCTCTGTGCTCATCTTTGGAGTTCTCCCACTAAAGAGAACACTAGCTTGACTTGGTCCAAACTAATTTGATAGAACTACAGAGAGGCTATCACACAACTAACCACCACTCTGAAAAACAGGCTAGTGGTGGCCATTGGAGAATGAATACTGTAAAGCATTTGTTTTGATTTAATTTGATTTGATGAATTATTGATTGATTTGATTAATTTGATGAATTATTGAATGGCTGAAAAACTCAAAACTATAGTTTTTTCTGGAGTTTAACTATTATTTTTTAAATACATAAAGAATGTAAAAGTAAGTGTTTCTTTGTATGCTACATGTAGTATTCCAGGATGGTTTGCTTACCATGCCACCTCCAAATTCTAAAGAGTTCAGCAATGGCTCTTACATCCACTCTCAGTATAGGTCCACTTTAACATTTTTTTTTTTAAGTTTGTTTATTGTGTTCTTTTTCTTTCGCTATTCAAATAGTTGAATGAGTGGACACATTTTTGGCCAGGTTAACATTTATGTCCTTGGATAAAAGCAACAGTAGGAATAGACCTTTTGATAAGTTGTGTGATGTACCAGAAGGTTAGTGTGCAGTTAGGCAGAAAATTGGCTCCCTGGCAGTTTGTGAGGAATAGCTATTAAGAACAGACAATTGCTCTATTCGTGAACTCTGCTGCTCGCTGTCTCCTGTATGTTACAGCTATTTCCTGAGCAATCTCATTAATTCTGTGCTGTGAGGTTTATGTAAGGCAAACAATGTGAAGCTTGCAGCCTTGGCAAAGCAAAATTTACATAGTGGCCGTGCTATTGTTTAAGTGTATGTACCATGAACAGGAAAGTAGGCTGTGGTGGCTAACATCCTTATCAAATCTCCTGCAATCACTGTAAGATATGACTTGCAAGGTTTCACATGCTGTTAAAAAGAAAATAAGCATTCTTCTGTGTTAGAAAGAAACAAAGGGCCCTTGTCTCTGGTTACATAATATGGCTTAACTGAATAATAGTCTTGAGGATGAAAAATATAGACCTTGTTTCTGAGATAAGTAATATGTGCAGTGCATAAACAGACATGCCCTGTAAAAGTGGTTATACAAGAAGAATCTTTGCTGGAAAGGTATCTTGGTAGTGGGGCCTTCCAACAACCTGTTCATGTCAATAGCTAATTACTACAAGTCATAAGAATCTATTATTTTTTACTTTTGCATTTTTTTGAAATTACTGTAATTACTGTAAATTTGAAGATGTTGTCCCTATATGCAAATACCAAGTTACAAGTGCTTATATAGTAGTTGTAAACAATTGTATTTGTGAGAAAGCCCTACAAACCCTTCATCATCTTTTCAACAAATTAGGCTGCATACTTGGGGGGAAATAATATTTTTGAAAATGTACCAAAAGCAAAGGCATTGGGTCTTTTGATGGTCATCCTTCCTACCCACTGATACTTGTGTTTATTCTTCTAAGGCTCTAGAACTGCATATTTAAAGAAAAAGGGAAGGTGATTTGTATATACTAGGTACTTGTAAGGGTTTAGATCAGAGTTTATCCACATTATTTCGGGTCCTAGGGAACCCCTGACAGTAATGACAATATGCACAGCTTGCAGTATATTAGCGTGATAGTCAGTGGGATGAATACCTCCTACATTGATGGTTTCTGGGAACAATGTCACCTTTACAGTTAGCCAAAAAGAACATCAGTGACAGTGGTAACTAACGTGAGAGGCTTAATTTTCTTATGCTTTTAGCAACCTGTGGAAAAACCCTAGAGCTCTATAGAACCTTGGTTGGGAAACACTATATTATAATAATGGTCTGTGAATCCTAAATCCTATCGGTGATTGAGCAGGCACACATACACTGCTTGGCCAAAAAAATGTATCCGTAGACATATTATGATGATGGACATTTATTTCAGAGTTGGATTAGTTTTTCCCCAAAATCTCATACTGATGGTCGGAGAGTCAGTCCAGCACATCCTTAATATTAATTCATATAGTAGAGATTTTTATATTTTCATGTCATATTCTTTTTAACATCACTCTGTATTTTAATTCTTTTATTCTGTTTTGTATTCTTTTCCCCGAGCTAAAATAAATAATTTAACAGAAGAGAGAAAAAAAAAGTAGTCTTACAAAGCTTTAAAAATTGAGCTATTTTCAGTACAAGAGCATATCACCTCAGAGACACACTCAGATATGTATTTGCCCTATTCTGCCTCTTGCTATTAAACATGCAGTATACACCAGCATCATCTGTATTGCGAATAACCTGGCATTCCACTTTACAGAACTGAGCACCTGCTGATGTTTGCCATTTACTCATTGTCTGTATATGAATTACAGTTATTATTCTATTTTTAACATTACCATTATACGGTAAATGTATTGGGTTTTTCATTGTTTACAGAGTTATCCTGCAATTCTTGCAGCTATATACAACATATGCTTCATGGAGAATAATTTAGAATGTAATTATCCACATGGCCATCTGCTCTTGCTGGTATGTTGGCTTGAAATCTGAATCAGAATGAAACTTGGCACAGGCTGTGTAAATCCACATTTATTTGTTTCTAAAATATCACAAAAGAGCTGTTGACTATTTCGAGGCAGAAGTGTCATGCTCTTACTGACATTTATTCAAGAAATAGGGAAACTTACAAACTAGTCATGATATACTGAAAATAGTTTTACTAACTTTAAAATAAACTCTGAACAAAAGCTCTTTTTTTTATAGCGATGGAAATTGTTAAAACTCCTGTCAAGATTTAGGATTTATTATTCAACAAGAAATCCACCCAATATTCTAATACTTTTGACTAGTCTTTGATTCTCCTGTCAAAAATGGCATCAAATTAGTTCTACCCATGTGAAATGTTTTACCAAACAGAATTCGCCTAACATTTGGTCTTCATTGTCAAATAGCTAGCTGTCAATTTGTCCTATTCCTTTTCGCAACATTACATTTTAATACATTATATTTAAACTTTTTTTTTTTTGGTTTAAAGTGGGCAATGCAAATTTTAAAATGCTGCTTCCTAAAGCTGAATTTTCATGAATAATTTTATTTGTATCTGAACAAAAAATAAAATATAACCCTGCATTTGCCAACCCAGCATACTGTCCCACTAGCAAGGTAACATCATGTGCAGCTTCAGGCTCTTCAGTACTCCCTGTACCTAGAAGGGGATGCTGGCAAAAGAGGGGCTCATGTTCCACCTATATGCCCACTCACAGTGTTTGCCCACTCCAGTAAAGTAGTTTTAGGGGTCCCACAGAACCCTAACCGTGTGGGTTAAAGAAAATGAAAACTATACTTTAATATTTTATTTCCAGCTAATATTTGTTTACACTGAAGGAGCACTGAAAGAGTTCTAACATTGTCATGGTTTGATATGCCCAGGGAACTCTAGGGAAGGAACAGGTTCCCCTGACACCATTGTCCATATCTAGACAAAGATAATTAATATGGCCAGTGATGTCATAGAGAGTTCCCTCTGATGTAATTTTCCTTCTTTGGTGTAAATCTAAATATAGGCAATCAAAGGGAACTCCAATCAGCACAGTTCCCTTGGTAGACAATACCATGCTAATGTCAGTAACTTCTATGGGGTCAAACGCTATTGGAATAGGGTAGAATTTAAGTGCTACTATGAAATTTGACCTGACATAACCGAATTGAACAGTGATCGACACCCAAGAAAGGTGATAGTTATTAATAGTGAAAATGTAACAATAACGTATTTTTGGTGTGGTATTTACATTTGCACTAACCTGCACACCAGGGTGGATGGGTCTGTGGATCAGTGGTGAGGGGTAAATATTAGCCAGTTTCCCCTGGGCAGCACCCCCTTTCTGGGCACTGGTGGTGTTGAAATGGTTCTGTTTTGGTGACAACAGAGGGCTTATACAATACTGGACAGGTTGTTTATTGTTTTGGCTGATCAGTGTAAGTGCCCCTCTTCTTATCCTGTTGACAACAAAGCCAGAAGGGATACATGGCCACTGAAAGCAATGTAAACTTGACAGAAATTCTACCATTTCCCTATTGTGTACAAACCTGAATAATGTGGCTACATGTGTCCTTTAAGCTCAGTATGTTGCTTATATGTAGAGTTGACTACGTATTTGATCAGCCTAGCAAAGTGAAACCATTCAGTGAATTTCTGAGGCTGAATTTAGAACTTAGCACAGTATGACATCTTTTCAGTTTCTAGTCGTATATAATTTCTCATTGATTGACAGAGCAAAGCATTCTGCAAATCTTTGGGAGGCTGGTGGTTTCATTCATTTTTTACTGTACAATTTCTTCTAGAACACTACAGTGTGGATGAATAAGGGGAGCGTATTAAAATAGTACTGCATCATATGTATAACTAGGAGGGGTTTGTATATGCTTTAAGATAAGAAGTATTTTTATAAAGTGGCAGTTTGCAGATCATTTGTTAGTGGGGGTAGGAATCACCTTTTCCATAAAGCCTGTTGAACAAATGGATTCCCACACATCTGTATTTCCCAAAATTTATTAAAAAATCAAGCTCCTACTAATATTTGTCATGTGTGAAGTTAATGAATTTTAAATCTATCAGCCTTATTTTACAACATTTCCTGCTTTCCAATAGCAAACTGTTAATTTTTATCTTTCCTTGCACATTTTTACAGAGACCTGTTATCCTGAATTACCGATTTGTAAACATCTTGTTCCGTAGTGAATTAGCAGTGAATCACTGGCTGGCAGGATTTTGGATAATGTAAATGTTTCATCTAGTTCTTTAACCTACACATCTTCAGGGACTCGTAAACTGATAAGGAGAAAAGAAACTTGTTTTTTCATATTCTAAATAAGCCTTGTCAGAGATTGTATCCTTTTAGTGTGAACGTAATGACTTCTTTGCTCAGTTGCTTAGCACATTGGTTTGGTTGGACCCTCTGTGATGGAGGTGTCATGCAAGACCTACCTAAAGTGCAAGCCAAATTGGTAACTCATATTCTAATAGCCACTTGTTGCCTTATTACTAAGACGTGGAAATAAAGTGTACCCACTTCTTTAGTGGCTTTATATCTGTGTGTGTCCGAATAATGGGACAGAGCCACGGACCATGTCCCCAATATGGATCACAGGCTCAGGGTGGTGGGTGGGTTGTGTCTCCCACTCAGACCTGCGATGGTAGAATGGGCGGTTCTGGCATCATAAGGTACTTCCCCTGTAAGTGACACATGGCTCCCCGCACATGCGCGGTCCGGAGTCCGTAAATTTAGGGGGCCGTGAGGTCTAAAAGGTTGGCAACTACTGCATTAGGGGGACACTCTGTTAGTCAGACATTAACTTTAGTTTATTTAATTGCAAGAACAAGCAGATGCTTACTTTGTTTTATGTTATTGACTTTTGTAGAACACTCCTAAAGTATTAAAACTTTTTATCCACTGCCTTGCTGAAGTGACGGAAAAATTGGCCTGAAATTGGAATTAAAGTGATGGGAAAAAAAGTTTCCATGGAGACATAGCTAAATGCACCTTTTGACCTACAAATACAAATTGACTCCAAATATTGGCCTTATTACTCATCGAAGCTCAGGCATCTCCGTATTACACTATTGTGCATTGAGAGATGGTGGGGTAACACTAATTATTTAGATTTGTCATTATGATTGTACCCAGTGGTACTTGTCTGCACATAGCCAGGAAACAGATGTGTCCGTGTGTTTTCTGCATTAGAGGAAATTCTTCACTGAAAGTGTTCATATTCAAAACAGTAATCACAGAGTTTTCCTACTTAGACGTGGTGAAACACAGCTACTCTCTGTCTAAAATAAACAGTGGTCGTTAAATGCATTTCAGTGTTGCTTAGAAAAGTGGATTTCTGATGACTACATGGCTTCAGTCCAGTTGGGAATGACCTTTTCTTCATATCAGTTAGTTACTGAAAGTGAACACAGATAAAGATTCTGTTAAACAGTTCTTGTATAGATAGCTATAAAAGAAAAAAGGAGATTTTACTTCTTTTTGGAATGAATAGTCTGGTAGCCTAAATATTACCTGATGTAAATCGTCCAGGTTTCATGTGTTTCAATGGCAGTAATTGATTCCCTCAAGGGAATGTCGGATTCCCTGTTTTAAAAAATGGAGCTCATTGTGTGAATATTCGCTTTAGTTATTCAATCTTGTAAAATCATCTGCACAAGATTGACTATGCAAAAAATTAGGGTTTGCATTGGAAAATTTAGTATATATTCATACAGGTTTTTTAGACAAGAATGTCCAATCTGTAATTTGGTAAATTCTGGTAATTAATAAAAGTAACAGCAAGTGTAATATAATGATAATATATATTATATTATCATAATATAGTATTGCTAATGATTGTTGATTTGTATATAAATCCAGTTCTAAAAGCACTTAGAGGTTATAGCAGACGTTATGAACAAAACCCTGAAGACTGGGCAAATCAAAGATATGTCTAAAACAATTGTATTTTACTAACTCTGAATTGACAGTGTTTATTGTTTTATATTGTAGCTTCTATATATGTAGTTCAATACTTAGAGCAATAAAAAGGCTTCTGTGATATGTTTCCAAACAGACTGTTTGTATACTGTGGTAAAAAAACAATGTGAACCCCTCCTTTCGAAAATGTTAGTTGGCTGGTTGAGTCTGACCTCAATGACCACGCAAAAGCATGAAGATAAGGAAAGTTAATGTTAGAGCATTTGAACTATCTACATAATCACTGCCAGTGACTTGGAAGTACTGGAACATTGGGGTAACCCAACAGCATGGCAACCAGCGTTTTCAAATTTCACTTCAGTGACTGTAGTTTACACTTTTTTTCTCAGCATAAGTATGCTTGCATGGGGTTAGGTTGACCACAAACTGCAACTTCATGAAGAAGACTATTTATATGTATGCTGTCCTTTTGTCACAGATATTCAGAAACATGTGCATAAGCTGTACATATTTGAGAGGATCAGAACTGCATTGCAATAGCAAAGCTGGCATGCTATAATTTCTTTTTCACACCTGTTCCTTTGTAGTTTGAGTTGTCATGGTGGGATTTACTGAAGTCAATCTCATGATATCAGTGGTCAGGAGTAATACTGAGTCTTACATGCTAGCCAAAATGATGCTCACTTGGGTTTGCAGATCCTGACATCTGTATATACCTTCATGCTCATTTACACACCCTGTCAACTGTCCTGAAAGTTTTTCAGCCAGGGTTCCTCAAGAGGTTGCTAGGGGTTTCTTGATCAACAAGCAATATGTGACTCTTGGGTCAGTTACCACTGACACCAATGATCTGCACAGGTGAAGTTTCTTCCACTGGTCAGCATGTAAGAGGCATTCTCCCTATGACCACCACGCTAATGTACTTTAACCTGTTGATACAGTAATTGTAGCAGGGGTTCCTGATACCCAAATGTTATTTCAAGGGTTTCCCCATGTTCAAAAGGTTGAGAAACAAACAAAAACCTGACTTTCACTTTGAAGAATGGGAAAATTAGCTGTTGGTTAACTCTTGCAAAAGAGAAACAACTTATTCAGTGGGTGAATCAGTCTATAAAATCAGTGATATTGAACGCAGTAAATTAATGAAAAAATGTACAGCAGTGAATGATTTGTCAAAATCAAGAACATTTTAGAAAATTTGCCCTTGATGAGTGTTGAAATACTTTTTATTTCTTTTTAGAACTGGCAGCAGTGACCCATATTGCATTGTGAAGATCGATGATGAGACAATCATCAGGTACAGTATTTTTTTTGTTGAACTTAAGGCAGTCAATTAAATATATATTTGTATGTCAAAACATAAGTCCTATAGTCAATGACTCTAAAAACTACACTGTGTTATAGTACTGCCTGTAACTGCAGGGTATGTGGGATGTGATTAGGGAACTTAACCATCATGGGCAATGAA
The DNA here is from genome assembly GCF_032062135.1 of Pyxicephalus adspersus. Taxonomy (NCBI): domain Eukaryota; kingdom Metazoa; phylum Chordata; class Amphibia; order Anura; family Pyxicephalidae; genus Pyxicephalus; species Pyxicephalus adspersus. The sequence continues at coordinate 85,214,026 of NC_092858.1, read as the reverse complement.
TACCAGCTGCAGACTGCCAAGATCATCACAGTGTTCTGTCCTATTCTCTGGAACCTGCCAGAATCTGATGAAAAGCTCTTTGAAATGCTGTATAGCCTACAGGGGATTTTAAAATTCGATTGCATGAGATATCAAAAAAAGATTTAAGTACATTTTGTTCTGCTGTATGTAAAATACATTTTTTACTTGGATTTAATAGTGACATTTTGTATTTGCAGTTTAACTTTCTACATTTACGGCTTCAGTTTTTTGGAATCTATCTAATGGACCTTTATCTGACATTTACCAAATGTGAAAGACAGTTTTAATGGCTGCCATCCAAGTCAAACATTTGGGTTTACCTATCAAAGTGCGTAGTTCATAAAACAACTACAGTCATAGCTGTCCTGTTTGTGGCCGCTGGAGATTAATGAAATCAAAATAAAGTTTATACGACTGCCATTTGGAGAATAACAAGGAAGTTATAAATAGATATTGCAGCCCTGGATTTCACAGAGAAAAAGTCTAAAAATGTCATATTTTTCTGTACTGAATTTACTTTAAAATTTTGGAGTTACAAGGGTTTTTCCAATATAAATAAATTATAAAGTTACCAGTATATTTTTTTTGTAAAGTACTGAATCATTTCTGCAAATCTGTGGTTGGGTGTTAGGCCATTTGTAGTCTGCATACACAGGGTGTGTGATAGGGACAGAGCATCATCTTATACTAAGAAGAAGCTAAGCAAGAACTTTCATGGCAAAAGCACCAGGTGTTATTTTAATGATTTAAACAGATTTAGAATAGTAAATTACTTTTGAAAGACCATAAAGCAGACCTAAAGTTTCACATTTAAGTTTGTATGGTCAGGCAGGTCATTATTGCAGAGAGGGACAGGCTATGTGGCTTCTACAATGATGCAACTTACCTGCCTGATTTTGCCCCGTTTCTGGTAGAAAGCTAAGCTGCGTATGTGCCTGGATGACATATGATTATGTCATACCGGCACAGCTGATCCAGATGTCGGAAGATCATCTGGAAGCGGAAGAATAGAAGGAAGATGGCGGCGCAGTGGAACATGGATAGGTGAGTTGGTTGGGTTTAAGTTCTAACTCGTAGTTCGCTTTAAGATGTTAAAGGTTAAAGATTTTATACTTTAACTAGTTGTGAATACTGGGTATGTTACATAGGCAAAACACATTCTTTATAGTACAGAAGACTTGTGTAGTATTCCCTGCATGTTTAATGCTGACTTTTGATCTTTTGGGTCCCCATGCCAGTCATAAAAATTCAGGAGCCACTTCTTTTGCCTTCTTCTCTCTCAGTGGTAGTGGGTACAGCAGAAAAAGCATGCCTTCTACTAACTACATTGATCTTAAAGCAGAATGAATCGGTTATCAAACTATTTAGAGTCTAGTAGGAAGTAGGAAGAATGATAGATACCAGACTACATTTTCTAGCGTCTCTGCATTATAATGAAAACCATGTGTTGCAGCAGAATTTGTAGATATAAGACGTTGGTGGTGAGCAATTGTAGCGCCTTACTTCTGTTAAATGAGAGCACTGCTACAGCAATATGTTTTTTTTCTATTTCCAGTATTACAAAAGTAACTATAATTATAATTAGGTACTTACAACATGATTGCTCTAGGAACTTTCCTTTCTTGATTTTCGGTTTAGTTGGTTTTAACAACTGTGCCATTAAAAACTAAAAAAAAAACCCTTTCTTTATTTCTTTTCATAAACGTCTAGTTATACAGCTAAAACCCACACATTTCTCAGTATGTAGGTGCCTATTGACATTCAAGGTTAGTCATTTACATTCTGAATGCTTGTATGCATGCCTCTTGACTGCCCAGCAGAGAAACCCGACAGATTAGCTTGGCCACCCTGACATTTGTTGAAAAGGTGGTTAGAAAGAAAGCGGAACCTAGTGCTGATAGTGTTGTTGTAAAAGAAAATAATAATGGTCAGGAGGATAATTGGTTATCATTACAGATTTCTAACCTGTCTCATTCTGTATCCTTAGTTTGGTAATATATATGGCAGTCATGCATGGGATCCATATACATAATATTGTTGTCAGATCAGCTGACTGTAACCTCATGAGTAGCTTTAGCCATATTACTATATTATCTTTAAATAAAAAAAAAGTGTTGACTTTTTTATTAAGGGGTGTAATTTTAGTTTTATATTACTTTTTCTGGTTCATGCTTTTATTCTCTATGCTTTATTATCCTCTTTGACTTTGCCCGTTCACTTGGACACAATAGCTTAGATAGCTTATGTCTTAGAATGTTATTACATATATTATATTATCATCAGTTAATGTTCTAAAGGAATAAACAATGACTGTGATCTTTGGATAGGACAGCAACAGTGTGGAAGACTCTGTCACCATTCTGGGGAGAAGAGTACAAGGTCCACCTGCCACCCAACTTCCATTCTGTTTCTTTTTATGTCATGGATGAAGATGCACTCAGGTAATTTTTAATTTATATATTAAAGCAAAGAATATCTGTAAATCAGAACTTTTATTCTTTATTTCAAATTATATTTTTTTTATTGATTACAAAAGGATGCATTTTATATAAATGCTGTTACAATGCTAGACCTTTACCTGTTAGAAAACACCTATGATAAAAAAAAACTGTTACTGAATAAATGAACTGTTATTTTTTTTTAATATTATTAATATTATTTGAATTTGACAAAAAAAATATTATTTGACAAAAAATGTATATTTGAAAAACAAATTAATTTTATTGAGAACAACAAATAAAGTTACATGTCTGAGAAATACAATGTGGTTATTTTACACAAATAGGAGATTGGATCAAAAGTAAAAACCATATAATTATATGAAGAAAAATAAAAGTGTTCCTGACAGAAAGTCATACCATGAACAGGCATTTCTGTTAAAAGCTCCATATAGAAGTTCAGTTATAGTTGCTGTAAATGATTGTTAGTGATTGTTCATTGCACCAGTGGAAATTAATGAGTGCTGTACAGATAGTAAGTTGCTTTACTGCATATTTCTGTATCAGGAAAATATAGTACTCCATTACCCCTTTGCTTTTATAATTGCCCTGTTCAACAGAACAATCAACCTAATTTCATCAAAGATTTTTAAAGGCAAGGTGTATCAAAAATATAGCTCTTTTATTGCAAAAATGTCCTTACTAGTTGCTTTAAAATGTTTGGTTGACTGTTTCATGTTATGTTTGATATTGCAATGATCTTGGTAAGTAGACGGCACCCAACACCTGTAGTTCCTCATCAGTTCCGCTGGTGGGCCCCTCCCACTTACTGTGCCGTAATTGGATGACAGATCTATCTGCTTCTTGAAATATTGTACTTTTCTTTGAACATTTTTATCTGTGGATTCACTTTTCTTAAAAAAAAATATTTTTTTGGTTTTGTGCAATACAGGAAAGTGGTAAAACACCATCAGGTTATTTTTTGTTGTCTGAACCCTGCTAGACATATTACACTTTCCTTCCTGTTCTAAAGGCACAACAGGAAATAGGATAAAATCTCCCCTATGTCAAAACTTCTCCAGAAAGGTGTTCCTGTAACAGTTGTCCTGCACTAAGGTTTTTCACTCATGCATTGCTCTGATGGCAACTTAAAATGCTGAATGTCTGCTAACTTACCCCCTAAGTGGTCACCAGTACAAACAACAAGAGTAAATCTTTTGGGGACACAGACAGCAAAAAAAAGTGAAAACCTTCCCTACACTTTTTTGTAAAATGAATATCCGTGTCAGTCAATTAGTGATCTGGCAGGATGGATCACTGAATGATGGGGACAGCTGTACAAAGGCTAGATGTTCTAAAGTCAAATGCTTGTGATCATCTCATTTGTAATCATGAACATTCATTTCATGCAATGAAAATCTGGGTCTGCATAAATGAATTCTACTAAAACTATCTATCTGCCAGAGATGAGCTGAATGCTGAAAAGGGAAAAGTGCTTTGCAAAATTCTGAAAACAAGTTTTCTTAAAATATTGTCTAGATGGGAACACAATACTTATTACAGATTATCACCTTAGATGTATTTAAAATTAATATGATATTTGAGTAATAAATCTTTCAATCTATGCATTGAATTGTTATTGTGGACCCCTTCTTCAAAATCACATACTCTTAGTATATGTATACTAAGAAAATGTCTGTATATGTATACTAAGAAAATGTATGTATAAGAAAATGTCATATTATACTTCTGAAAGTAGTTTTGGTGAAAACATAGAAACTTGGAGCATACACAAACTTTCCTTCCTTTGCACCTTATACATTGACTGTGATGAGGAGCAAAGAAAAGGGGAGTATGTGCAGGTTCCTTCCCAAGCAGACTTATGACTTTCTTTGCATTGACAAAGCACAAAGTTTGACAAAAAAAAAACATTATAGAGAGTTTTATTGACCTGTAGTGAGGCACAGGAGCCAACAAGAATCCCTCAGCTTTACACCCTTGATTTATGAAATCCGTATTTGCATAAAGGAGCACCCTGGGATTCAGGGACCTCGAGGAGCTGTGGAATATGTTAAATGGTATGTACAGGCATTACAATATAGGCATAAAATACAAAGGGAAATTGTAAAGCTTAACAACAAAACTCAATTATATTGAAGAATGCATTTTTGGATGCGCACAGCTCAGGTTTGTTACTATGCAGAACACTGTGGAAGGCAGTACACATCTTTTCTGGGAAACATTAATTGATTAGTAAATTAGAATCTCAAGCAGCGGAATGAGGTTCATTAGTGTCTAAGCTAGGATAACGAATACAAATGATATGAATTCCACAGAGGTTTATTGTCCCCTTCTGCAACACACATGGTTTCAAAAGGAAAATAAGGAGCCTGCATAATGAGCTATAGTTAAAGAGAGAATTGTAGAAAACGCATACTTCATTTGTGCTGAATTGCAAATTAGGTGTAGAATATTTTTGCAGGGGAAACCAATATAGCGTAATAAATGGAATCCGAAAAAACTGATATACGCTAGGAAACTGAATAGCTTTCTCACATCCTGTCACCACCATAGTTTCTCAACTGTAGTATAATATATAAAATTGTTACTAACCCATATAGTCCATCTATTTTTTTTTCAGTAATAAATACCTGTCAGCAACAGGGACAGGCTTATTTTATCTACAAAACAAGGCCACATAGGTGATTTGAATTACCAGATTTGTCTGTGTCCCACAAATGTTCCAGAAGGATGAACGGTCCTTATTATATTTTGATTACATCATGAGGAACAGTGGAGGTGGTCAGCCAAGGTGTAAGATATATTGCTCTGACATAAAATGCACCACAAGGCTAAAAATTCAGATTTTTTTTTTTACTTGAAGCTTTGATAAACTCCTTGCTCTGTAAATGGTGGTTGTTACAAACAATTTTACTGAATGGATTCACCACTGATGGGTTAGGGAATGGAACCTAGGCATCTTTGCCTTTTGCTTATCACAATGATAGAAAATCCTCCCTCTTATTTAGTGGGTTTTTGATTACAGTCATATTCTATTCATCACTAAAATATGATCAGTAAAAGCAGTCAAGCCCAGATCCTGCACTATAATTTTTGTGTGTATATGCTTGCGTTTCACACAGACAAAGGTGTGTTCTCCATAATGCTGCAATGAAAGAGTTAAGGAATGCTGGAGATATTATTGTAGTATTTATCTTCAAGTCCTGGTAAAAAAAAGAAATTTTTTATTTAGAATTACACCCTCCTTCTCTCATTGTTCAAGAATTAACACGGAAACTGAAATTTAATGGCACCAAATATCAACAGTATTCTTATCAGGTCCTAGCAAGCAATACATGTAATAGACTGCTAATAAACGGTTCTATTGATGATTTGTCATTTGCATAATGGAAAATCTCAAGTTAAACGAAAATGCAGCAGCCCATGACCAACAAAATTGTGAATGTCCTACATCTCTAATGAGAACTGTTTGTTTTTTTCTAGTCGTGACGATGTGATTGGAAAAGTCTGTTTAACACGTAACACACTGGCAGAATATCCCAAAGGTATGATGTTTTTACTTAATTATAGCATGAGTATCAGTTTTTCTTAGCTAGTTTACAGTTTGTTGTATAGTATAGTATACAGTGTGTTGGGTTAAAACTTGTAGTGTGACTGGAGGAATTACACAACTGTTTAGTTTAAAGGTGCAGTACAGTGTTTACAAAATTTAGGGGGGAGCAGGAATGCTGTATATTGTGGCATACCTTGTAAATGCTTTTCTCAACAGCCATTGCTCACTTGCCCTTGGAGCGTTCATCATCGCCAGGCCTTCTTCAGGGGTTCAGAGTCTCTATTTATCTCATTTGGCCTAGATGACGTTACAGCTATGTGCCCTGGCACAGGATTGTAATAGGAATAGGAATTGTGTTGTGCTCTACACTTGAAATAAAATGATATAATATTGATCATTATATTATTCAATTTATTATTGAAATAATGATATAATTGGAGAGCATTCCTAACTTTGTCCATTTAAATTTATTGGGACATATGAACCATTATAAATATGGTAATGAGTCTGGAGGTCTGTCCTAAGGAAAAACATTTTATATAAAATAAAATATCAAAGTTTATTAAATTATACCTAAGACAACAGAGAGTATACTCAGCTATGTTGAAGATCTAAAAACTATTCATTTGCATTAAATTAAAGTTGAATATATTTTTAGGAAGAGGCCTCGCTTGCAAGTCATTATAGACAAAGTATATTTTATTTATTATGAAAAGGCATGTAGCCAGAGTCAGAGGCCTACCTAAGGATGTACAGAAACAACTGTATTTTTATTGGTCAATTGCTCAAAGTTCTGCAGCTTTTCATAATAAAGACCTTTGATTTGGTTGCATAGACTACTGAGTTCTTTAATATCACATGCATAGAATTTGAATTTATTTTCGTGCACATTTTCTGAACTTTCCCTACACAAATTTTTTTCTTTGGTTTTTGGACTAAATGGCAACAGGATTGCGTGCATTGTTTTTCCTATGGAAAGACTACTGGCCTGTCAGTGAGTGATCAACTAACTAGGCTTCCAGAGTTTGAGGTTAACTGACCTACCTGCAAATGATTCTCAGCTTTGGTACAGGTATGAAATCTGATCAGAAAAACAGCAGAGACTTTCCATGATGAAGTTTCCTATGTATCTCCTTATGGAGGATCATTTGTACTCCAATTGATTTTTCGGCTGCAAAATCCACCCCTAATATTTGCAAAGTCATTACAGAAGAGTTTAGGGAGAGGAATGATAGACTTAGTATCAATGTCATTATATCTCACAGAACAGTGGATAGAAAAAAACTTAAATGTATGTATTTAGGACCAACACCTGTCAATGATCTAAGCTGTTATACCTTGCACTTAAGAGGTGATGTTACATTATTATTGTTATATTAGGGGTCGACACATTGTTTTATGACTTTCAGTCCTACCTGCCCGACCAAAGATAGGATTATACACCTACCTCCATTTACATTTTTATTGGATTCAAAATCCAATAAAAAAATGCAGTCATCTTTTTTACACAGTGTGGCAGCACAAGGTGAATTCCTTTTTTTTGATAAATTACTGTGTCTGCTGATTGTAACCTATATTATGTCAGGCTTAGAAAAAGTTACAGAATAGCGACTGCAAGGTGGTGGACATAATCAACAGTTCTGGGCCATACCCCTTCTCAAACATAAAGACATCCATATCTAATACAAAAAAATGAATATTGTGCTCAACTACATTGTGATTCTTATTTTCCTCACATACTATAGACAGTTTCTGGAAGAGCCAAATAATGTAACTACCTAGGACCCAGTTTTGCAGAGCCATCCAGATATATATTGACGGGGGACTAACCAGAACGTGGCTCTGGGGCACCATACAAAGTCATTTTCTGAAGGCTTAATGATCCTACATTTACAGCAGATATTTGTATACCTACACAAATAAAAAAACAAAGTCCAGGTGACCTGAGCAATACTGAACAATTCATTGAGTGGGCCCTTTAAGCACCTATTGCTAAGGAATAAATTTGTTCGTACACATGAGTTTTTAAAAACTCCCAGCATAGCCACTTTATGTGAGGCTTCCCTGCCCTTTTATTAATGAGCCAGGTAATCTGGAGGGAGGACTAGTGGATGGGGCAGCCAGTCTTCAGACTTACCCAGTCTTTTCTGCAGTCTGAACTCCAGGCCTCCTATTCTATTGTCAGCCTCCTAAAGCAGAACTTTCATTAATAAAAAAAAAAGTTACATTTACCTTTACTTTTGAAGAGCCTTTAATCCCTTCGCAATTTGATTCCAGTCAGTATTGCTTTGTCCTGGATTTCTTTTTTATCAGACCACGCCATCTTTTTCCAGGTTCTTCTTACATCACCCAATATTGCAGTGTGCAAGCGTGAGAACAGGGAAAGGTTCCTCCTGAAAATGAAAAAAAAAAAAAAGCCAATCATACTGCACATGTGTGAGATTGGCAGTTTTTTTTTTTTAGAAAGCCCCTTCCATGCATGCCCAATGCCTAAAGGAGCAGCCTGGAGCCTCTTGGGATACGTGATATATGTATTCCAGGAGGCTCTGGGTCTCTCAATCAGTCTTTACTGCCGCGACAGTAAAAAATGTAAAAAAAGGCATTTAGGTTGGCCACCTTTTCATATAATGTTAAAAATGATAGGTCCGCTTTAAAGGGAGACCAACCTATATTCCTCACCAAGTTTTCATTAAGCCCACGACCATCCCCGTGTTCACATCCTTGTTAGCCATTTCAGCTCACATTCTGTCACTAAAATATATATATAGTGAAATAGTGTTGGGAAAACTGGTAATATTATGCAGAAGAGTAATCGTAGATACATGACTGCGTCTACAGGATCTTGCGTATGCATCTTAGATTGGCGTTAGCATGTCTCTGGAGTATACGTAGAAGTTTACCTGGGAGGTTTTTAACATGCTCTAGAGGTGGCATCACTGGGAACCCATACGGGCAAGGTGGAGTAAATTCCAGATACCGTGGACCCAACTGGGGTGATAATTTAAGTCAGCTGGACCTTTAGCTCTGAGGGTAACGTTATTGTGTGTTTAGAGTAAAACAGAAAAAGAATTGTCAGCAGAGTGTGCTACCAACAAGTCTTCAGTTCTGTGCAAGAAGTCTGTCTGCAAACAGATATATATACAGTATATTAGTATACACAATGATATCAGAAGCATCTATTCACAACATTTATATTTAGAGAAAAGCCTAAACAAAGTTTATACTGTTTAACCTAATAAATGACCTAAGTACCTAGGTTGCTTGGAGGCAGTAAATCTCTTTTAGTGATATTGAAACACTGAAATGTTTACTGTTTTTAAAAAATAAATGTTATATGATTTTATCAAATTTTACTGTATTACTTGATTGATCCCTAAAAAGTCCCATTAGCATTGCATATAGTTTATATTCCTATGTTTATTTCAGAATGTGGCGTCAGTAGCATATGGTTACATCAACAGGGAGTCTTGTTACAACTAAATTACAGTGATATCAGCAATTTATCCAGAACTGATATCAGAAAATGTGGCATGATGACTCTATTATATATGATCAGAAAACTGCTATTTTACTAGGGAGAGAAATAATGGGACTGCAACTATATTGCTAAAGGCATTTCGATGTCAGAGAGACTGCAATGTTAAATACACTTCCATTTTGACCTTTTTAGAGGTGGAGTGTTTGCTATAACTGCAACCTTGGTGCTTTAATGCATTTTTATAAATGCATTGCTCCACTAAAAGCTTTCTTTAGCTAACACCAGACCTGAGTATTGCTCAGCTAAAACGTCTGCTCTTGTGAGAGAGAGGGGCTTCAGTTATCCAATGATAACCAATAAGGCAAAATTGAATAAAAAATGATTCTGCCTAATGCTCTAATAACTCTTCACTCAACATCACAGTGTATCCTAAAATTGTTCAGATTTGAAGTGGGTAATCGGGCCTCCTGCTCTAGTGAGAACATATTATAAAACTAAAAAAATGTGTATATAAATAACCGTTACCAGACCAATCTGCCAGATCTTGGACCTCCATCACAGGTAAACTTTACAACTTGGTCTAAGACAAACCCTAAACAGTTACAGGTCAATGATGGCACAGCAGAAGAATGGTGATACCACCATGTGGCTATCCTAAATGTATTGGTCAAAAATCACTTTTGTAGGATATGAATATACTTCTCTAGAAAATGAAAAGTTGGATTGAGATTGAGTCTTCTGGATGTCAGATTGTTTTCATCATGCCCAGTAAGCGTAATATTTGCAATGTGAAAACACTGCAAAAATAAGTCTTCACATTCTTTTTTGCTATTGCGTGGATACAGTAAAATGACTGATATAAACTCCTAGCTACAATGATAAGGAACTGGGGGGTTTTTGAAGTAAAAACCTTGAAATTAGGCATTTATGGGTTGAATTTAAATTCAATTAGTAACATTGTGCTTTGTGTAGGATACAATGGATGGATGAATTTAACAGAAATTGATCCTGATGAAGAAGTTCAAGGAGAAATTCACCTGAAGATTGAAATATTAAACATTGAGCTGCCTCAAAAACTGCGCTGCACTGTTTTAGAGGCAAGGTAAGATTTATATGCATAAAGTTATGAAGTGTTTTCCATATAGTTATAACACCCATAAATAAAACTTCAATATGTATAGCAATCACATTTATGAACTAATAATATTATTGTCAATACAGTGATTTTCTTGTTATTCACTTGTTGTGTATGCAAGTTTTCTAGCTAATACACTAACCAGACGGTACGAGTATGGTTTGCTGCACTGGCTACGAACATGTATGC
>NC_092858.1:85200145-85203073 GCF_032062135.1 Pyxicephalus adspersus | reverse complement strand
TAGTGTGTTTTGAAAGGTAAAACATTTTCTTGAAAATATATATATATATATATAAAATATATATATATATATATATATATATATATATATATATTAATGTGATGTCATTCTGGTACTGAAAAAGCTAAAATATTTCTTGCATATTCATATTGTTGTATGGTCCCACTTTTCTAAGAAATAAATAATACAAAGTTGACATTGTCAATCTTTTTTATTCTGATCCATTGCTCGCAAAGCCTTCTGAACCATTAAGTGTGCAAGCATTTTTTTTTTACCTGCTTCATTCACCAAATGTATATTGAAGGATACAAAAGGAAGCATATTGAAGCATAAGCATATGGATGAGGAAGGGGGTTATGCAGTGTATGTTTAGGTAGCTAGCAAGGAGGGCTCCCTCTACATAACAAAAGAAAATCCCAATTTCAGTTTTCCCAGTAGCACTGAATCAATGCATCGAATTTAGGTCAGCTTTTAGCACTATACTATACATAGAAATGCTAAATTCAAATCATCTAAAGATCTGATTATTCTTTCCCATTAGTCCAGCTTCATAGTTAAGCGTTAACAATAGGTGAAGTAGTACATTTTCCTTAGTTTTCCTCTATACCTAGTGCCAGAAACCCAAGAAAGGGTTTCTAAACGAAAGTGATTACTAATTATTCAGTATGTGGGACTTTAATGCACATGTACAGGCAGCCTAGTAATATTTTGCCTACTATTCAGACTTCAGAAACACAGGCTGACACTGGAATATGTAGATGGAGTTTAGCGTTTATGTTTACTAGGCTATGGAGGGGGCCTGAGCATTGCATTCAATGTGCAATACACGAGCAAAAACTGTTGTACAATCACAATAATATTAAATGTATTCTGCGTAACATGTATTTGGGTGAGGTTGGCTCATCCTCCGCTATGTAATCATCTTCTAACTCATAAGCATGGATGCCTCAAATTCAAACTGTGCTGCTCAAATCAAAAAATCAAATCACTGTATATTTATGGAGTATGTGTGTGCTATATAAATGTTACATTAAAAATGAAAGTTATATTGAAGTGTTCAGAAAATGCATGCAGGAGAAAGACTTGTTTAATTAACTAAATAACATCTCTAAGGGATAATGTATTTATATGAGTCAAATTATTACAGCCACGGGCTATTTCACTCTAGGGAAAGAGTACACTGCTTATCTCAGCACATATTATCAGCAGAGAAGAGAAAACTAATTTACCAGCAAATGTTTATGTGCTAACATTTCAAGCAGCATACATAAAATCCAGTAAATGGCACTTACAAAGGCTGAGTCACATTCCATTTAGTAAATTGTACAGTTGTTTTGGAAAAGCTCTTATTGCATTTATTAATCTGAGATTGGACTATTAAGGTAACAGCACATAAGATGAAGTCACTCTGCTTATCTGGTCAGATTTTGCTGTTCATATTTGGGATAGCTATAGATTGAGACAGTTATTAAACATTTGAAGATCATCAAATTGTTTAAAATCAACTATCTGACTAATTCTCATAGACAATATTCACACATTTAGATCCTAAGCATGTGCACGATTCCTTTGGAGCTAATATCTATTGCTGGGTAAACATAAAAAAAACTGCAGATTACTCAAGAGACAGTAATATGGTCAAGGGCACCTATATAGACTTTGGTCTTTGCTTCTAAAAATGCCCTTATCCAGACCAAAAACATATATTATTCGAGTTCTTTTGTGGCCAAATTTGAAAGATCTAAAATATTCAGTTTACAACAAAAAACAGCTTTACAATTACCAGGGAGAAACAGCTTTGACCAGAGACACAATCATCAACCTCTTGATGTATGCTTCCCTCTAGAACAGCTTTTGTGAACTTTTTTTACCCTGGAGCAGCTTTTGAAATCATTTTAGGCTCTGGAAACTTTACTTCTAAAAAGCCCCTTACTTTCTTTACTGTGAAGTTCTTTTTAAAATTGATCACTGGAGACTTTCCTGATTCCAGATTCCTTTGAAAACACAGTTGTTACCTTGTAAAGTAGCAGTGACATTATTACAACTGTGAAAGGGACCCAGCAGACCAGCCCACTTCAAGCTGCCTACAAAAATTTACCTACTACTAGGATCAATGACTCTGCACAAGAAAAGAGACGAGCAGTGACTGTTCAAATGGGAAATGTCATCCTGGATTACTGCACTTACCTGGAAGAAATATACATAGTACATCAAGATTCACACAATGATACACCTCTTGTTTTTAGACAATATTTGTTTACCTCGGAGATCAGTTGCAACAAGTTGCACTAATTGCGAGTGGGGAACCTTTATATTTTTATAGGATAAGTGTGCAGACTGTGTTTCTTTATTTTTTGGTGGTTCTCTGGTGGTTTTTACATCCACTTTCTACACCAATATCATCATCCTCCCCCTTTTTTCAGTGTTCTTTTGGGAGCACAGGATCAGCATTTCTCCAATGTTCCTGGGAACCTTTTTATCCTGATACCTGTAGGTCACTTTCTCTCCCATGGCACCTTAATCTGATGCTTTCTGCTTTTTAGGGCTTTGAGGTTTTTCCTATTCCAAAGCTTTTTCACATTGCCTTCACTCATTCTTTCTTATTGATATTTGTACCCTGCCTAATACTCTTGAGTTTCGTTGATGTATTGGTATGGCCACAAAGGGCTGCACTGTGAACGTATTCCTACTTCCTAGAGGCAGGCAAACCACAATTAACTAATAGAGAAAAGAATTTAGATAAGTACATTTTCTCTTTTTTTTCTTTACAAAGTATTTATTTATTTATTTATTTTTGCAGAGGGAATTTTTACTTAGCTTAATAAATAAGGTAAAGTTGTTCTGGTTTCAATCTTCCAATCCTGTTTTATTTTTTATTTTCCTTGTACATTAGGGGCTATTACTGCAAGTATTTTGTTTTATTTCATT
>NC_092858.1:85185701-85199604 GCF_032062135.1 Pyxicephalus adspersus | reverse complement strand
AAAAAATGTTTTACAAATGTGATTCATTCCTACTGGCATATTCTGAGGCACTGATATTTTCTCTGCAGTGCATGCAAACAGAAGCCTTTCTCTTGAAAGACCTATATGGCCAATAGTATATTCCAAGCCAAGACAGTCTTATGACATATCATACAGCCAATCCAAATTCTTTAGGTTGTCTAAACCCACTGAAATCATTAGCCATCTAATAAATTTTTTTGTGATTGAGCTGTTTGGATCACGGAGGCTCGGCATAACATTTGGGCTAAACCTTAGGAAGTTTGTACGTAAATTGAACCTGCCAAGGAACACCTTCCCCTTCAGACTGACATCCAGCCGTCAAAACAATTTCAGCCAGTCTACTGCTTACTTCAGGTTTTATTTCAAAATGTTTCTGATACATTGATGAGAGGGTAAAGAAGGAGCCAGGGCAGGCAAATGTTAGCAGAATAATACCTTTTAGCTAATTTATAATATACTTGTGCATTGTACTGTGTACATAGTTTAGGATAGCCAAGGCTCTTTACCAGTAATCACCAGACTGAGCTGTATTTCTTAGTTTACATTTTGCCTTCCAGGGACTTGGCCAGAAAGGACCGGAATGGAGCATCAGACCCATTTGTCAGAGTGCAATACAATGGAAAAACACAAGAAAGCTCTGTAAGTTCTTTGTACGTTTTTTTTATGATTTTGGAGCTTTTAAGCCCGTAAAATTATAATAAGTGATGCCTTGTGTGACAAAAAGTCAAATACAATTATTACTAAAATTGATCGGCTAGAATCAATCTTGGACTTCATAATTATTTTTTTAAACCATGAAATATAATATTGATTAAACCTCTCAGTAAATAATTATCATTCGGCACAGCTTTTATTATAATAGTGAATCATCAGGAAACTCAAAATAGCGTTTACATGATTGTCAAAATTCACCTAAGTCTGTCCAAGTTTCATATGTTATTTTAGGCTCAATCCAGTAACCAAAGTCAATTTAGAAATTCTCTTTCATCTGCCCCAGTCCAACATTTTCCTAGGTGCAACATTAGAGTGGGGCAGATGACAAAATGGTAAAAACTTTGTGCTTCTAAATCCAAAAACAAAATTGTATTATATTGCAGCTTAAGTTGTAGATGTGGTAAATACATTTTTTGCAGACTTTTCATTCCTTTATATTTTCTGGTAATCCTGCGTGTAACACACTTTCTAACATGCTACTATATCATGGATGTTCAGTGTTGTTACCCTAGGATGGGAAGAATGATCCTCCCCCTCTCCTCATCTTTATACCTTAGGGGGTAGGTGTTCTGTAGTCTTATCACTAGTAACTGGGAAGGGCTGATAACACTGTTAATTGTTAGGATCTACATTCTAAAAAGAAACTTTTATGTGAAGTATAGCAATATTAAAACCCTTATATGAAAGCAGCTATCATCTATTTAGGTGAAGAAAGGGGCATCTCAATTCCTTTTATTTTTTTTAGGTGTGTCAGTACCTTACCCACAGAAGATTTTGCCTCCTTAAAGCGGAAATAAAGCCTAAATAAAAAAAACACACTTCTTCCATTGGGTCCTGGGTCATCCCGGTATCCGTCTTCTGCGTCGGGCTCCCACATCTTCTTCTCTCTTCTTCCTGCCTCAACTGATTTTGCAACGCACAGTCGCGAAATCGGGTGATGTAGATTATCTCCCATCTCACTGCGCATGTGTGAGATTGGCATTTTTTTTTCCATTAATGAAAAGGCTCCTTCTGCACATGCCCGAGATCAGGGCATGCACAGAAGAAGCAGCTAAGAGCACCCAGGATGCGTGATGAAGGTTTTAAGACAGAAAGGGGAGATGCTGCACCCTTTAAAAAAATAAATAAACAAAATTTTTACTTTAAATAAAAGGGTTGTCTACCCATTTATGTAAAGTAAAAATGCTGGGTTTAGGTATGCTTTAAGATTTAAACTTTTTATAGGGTGATTACATCCCTGTTGTAGCCAGTGTTGCCCTTCAACCCTTTAAGTATCAGGTGACAGGCAATATGCCATGTATTCCACTTTTTCCTACTGGAAGGAACTAACAAATTATTGCAGAACTTCCCACAGGTAGACTTTTCACAAGTTATATTTTTTCAATAAAACAGTCATATTACACATAGTACTAAAAAAGATATGGCAGTCTGAGAATTAAAATACCTTCACTGGAAAATTCTTGCTGTAGATGAAAAACTCTGATCTGCAAAATATAGTAACACATATAATCCGGAAAAGTCACTGAGACGACCTTCTTTTTCTAAGAATTACTGAACCAAACACAACGTCATCACTGTTTGCACTGGATTACTGAATCAGTCTGAAGTTATCTACTATCATAAAATATATTTTTTTAATCACA
The DNA here is from genome assembly GCF_032062135.1 of Pyxicephalus adspersus. NCBI lineage: Eukaryota > Metazoa > Chordata > Amphibia > Anura > Pyxicephalidae > Pyxicephalus > Pyxicephalus adspersus. The sequence continues at coordinate 85,197,226 of NC_092858.1, read as the reverse complement.
TTTTTACTTCACAGGTGGTGAAAAAATCTTGTTATCCACGGTGGAATGAGGCTTTTGAATTTGATTTAGATGAATCTTTCACTGAGAAGTTAACAATAGAAGTCTGGGACTGGGATTTGGTCAGTAAAAATGATTTCCTGGGAAAGGTAATTTTTTAAAATTATCTCTTGATGTCTTATATGTTAATACAATTTGGAATGCGCTTTGATTAATACACTCAAATGTAATGTTTTAGGTACAAGCTGAGCAAGATTGACTGAGTCACTCATTGGCTTCCTAGATTCCCTATGGAATGCATAAACATTTCTGGGATGTAAATATATCATCTGTTTCTGCCCTCAACTTGAAGTCTGTCTTATCCTATTAAATCAGTCGTGTTGTGTTTTCTCCTGTTTTAAAAAATGTAGAAACATGAGAAGTTCGACCCATTCCAAATTACCATGTCATACTTATGTCTATGGGCATAAGCATAACAGTCAAACGCTTGGAAATGGCTAATCCTAAGGAAATAAAAATGTGCTAGCCCATAATCTTAAAGTGATAGTTAGTCAGCAGTCTAAATCCTAAAGTTATGGTAAATTAAAAAATAAACAATTTTCAACCAGGCGGGTCATTTACTGCAAAAAAGACATACCTGATCGATTTTTCTCTTACATTTTTCAAAAATAATGACTAAAATAGAAGGAACAATATAGAAATACAATAACAACACCTACAAATAAACATGACAGAAAGAAAACACCAAAATATAAAAGGGGAATGCCCTCTGATATCCCAACAGCGATAACAATGAATTGTATAATTCATTAGAACCGAATAAGTAGTTTACATTGTTTACATTATTATTATATTATTATTATTATTATTATTATAAATAAACAGAATTTAATGTAGTGCTGTACATCAAATAAGGGTTGCAAATGACAGACGAATACAGACAGTGACACAGGGGGTGGCGAGGACCCTGCCCAGAAGAGCTTGCAATCTAGGAGGTGTGGGAAGTAACACACAATAGGAGGGGAGATATGGAGTGATGGGAAGTAGTGACAGTTTTAGGAGACAGGATAAGACGGGTAGGCAAGTTTGAAAAAATGGGTTTTGAGCGCTCTTTTAAATGAGCAGAAAGTAGGAGCAAGCCGAATAGGATGAGGAAGATCATTCCAGAGAGTCGGGCGGCTCTAGAAAAGTCTTGCATGGAGAGACTGAAGTTTACATTGTCGATAAACAGTATATTGAGCAGTTAGGATGAGCTTCACTTCACACTACTGTTAGGAATGAAAAACAAAACACGTGAAGGGGATGGAAAAGAAAGGCTAAATCTGGCTAGATAAAAAAAAAATACAAAACCTTAGCCATAATTGTGCTGCAATGAGTTTGAATAGTAAGCATTGATCAATCAACATCTGGTGGAAGATAATATGATATTCAAGGTTCCCGTACTCCATGAAATATAGCAATGGAATAATTTATTGTAGCAGACATTTTCTCATAAATAAGGTACCAAGACATCTTTTGGTGACAGTAGGCAGAGCTGAGCTCCAAACTTTTGCACGTACTTCTGTGTGTGTGTGTATGGGAGTTCATTCAGTCTCGCAGCACTGGTATGCAGGGATACCAAGTATATGCTTCTTAAGAAAAGAGATTGTTAACAGGCAGGTAAAGATGTACATGGGACAGGCTATATCCATTCTGCCTGTTAAATTGCAGAAGTATAGTGCTGCTTTAAACACATACTCGAAAAATGACATCTGGAGTCCTAATGATATAGTAAATATAAGCAACACAGACATTGCTTCAGGTATTTTCCAGGCACAAGTGGCCTGGTAGGTTCAGACAGGCATGAAAAGTGGAATCCTTTATTTCCAAGTACAGCAGATTATACTAATATGTACCGGTATATGAAATTGGCAACATAAAATCTAAAGTCTGAAATGCTGTCAGGTAATGTCAAAAGAGCTGGTGATTATTACCAGGCAAAAATCTTTAGATTTAAAGGTTAGTGATGCCTGTAAAGTATCAAAAGATATTTTATTTCAACCAAAAAGCATGCAGTGAAATTAAAAATGATTTAAAATAGGTGATTTGCCAGCCCTTGAGTTTTCCAATGTCATGTTCCTGTTTTTGTGCATAACCAGCAGGGGGTTAGTTGCTTTATATTGCTGTTCCAGCTCAAGAAAATGAGCTGCTATTTTTGGCTTGTGTCTATATTCAGAAATGTTCCTGTTTTCTTTTTCCCATTCTTCTTTCTTCTGTGTGTAGGTTTATTGTACAGAACACAAGTGAATCAATGTTGCATAAGTACACAGCATTTATTGTTTCAGCGCTTCCTATTATACATACATTCAGAAATATAAAACTGAGTTCAAAATCTCAAACATTTTCTTTTAACCTGCACTCACTCAGCAGGGGAAAAACATAATCTTTCTTTGCTGCAGTTTCACTTTACTTTATAGGTCCTCTTCCCACTATGACCATGTGATTGGTTAGTGAAAGGTTATTATTATTATTATTATTATTCAGTATTTATATAGCGCCAACATATTAGGTTGCTGTCCCTTAGCTGTCCCCCAAAGGGGCTCACAATCTAATGTCCCTACCATAGTCATATGTCAATAACATAGTGTAAGAACAATTTTTGAGAGAAAGACGATTATCCGGATTAACCAGATTTTTTTGGGATATGGGAGGAAACCAGAGTACCCGGAGCAAACTCTTTGCAGATAGAGTCCTGGCTGGGATGTGAACATGTAACCTAGTGTGTGCTGGAAAATGTATGACGTTAACATATGTGTCATCAGAGCAGTGACTTGTCTCTTATTAGATGTAAAATCTAGGGCTGATATCAGACAAAGAACTGCAAACCTAAGTTGCTATACTGTGTTATCTCTTGAGATAACCCATAGTGCTTTGGGAACCCTACTCATGTAAACAAATTGTATATTTTCAGATATTGAAAATACGTTATACCAAAAGATCAGACATCTGTATAATGCAGAAGGTTACAAGAGCCCCAAACTAATATGTTTAGTCCTAAACCTATATCAACTTTGTATTGCTGTCAGTGTCCTCATTGGAGAGATTCACCCCTGTGTTTGTACTTTTAACCATTGTCACCAAAATGGAATGTGAGAGAAAGAAAATTTTTTATTTTGGAATCATCGTTAAATTGGGAATTCAAGGGAAAATTGTCTCTCACTATGGAGTATTTCCAATAACTTTATTTTGCGCCTTTCAGATAAGACATGAAAGGGAACTTCCTCAATAGTATAAAAATAAACTAACAGGGGTTTTAACCTCACTTTACTGTACTCAAAACTAAAAGAAGTTTGGGCTATTTATGCACTTTTAATGAGGATGAGATGTGGTCCCATGTTCTTGGTAATACAAACTTTTGAGAAATATCAAAGAGAATTGGGTCTTGATTAAGGTGAAAAATTAATATACCATTGCTAAATGTTAGATTGTATTTCTAGACTTTCATAATAAAGATAATTCCATCCAAAGAAACATCTTCATAACCTTACGTCTTTTCATCAAAGAAATATGTTCAGAGATGATGGAGATTACCCGCTATGTAATTGGTTTATCAAAATGAACCGTTTCACTTTTAGGACTATTATCCTTTAGATTTGTGGTTTGTAAAAATTGACACAAGAACGGCCTAGCAGTCGTAAATTGTATATCATAAGTAAATCCTGCTACTCTCTGCTTGTGCAACTTGCAAACATTTATACCTATGACTTGTGTTTTTCTTCTTTTAGGTAGTGATCAATGTAAATGGACTTCAGAAAGATTTACAGGAAGAAGGATGGTTCAGACTTAGCCCTGGGAAGTTCAAGGCCAGTATGGATGCGTAAGTACCTACACAGCTTCATATGAAACCACCTAAAGAAAATATAATCACCATAACCCCCTCTTCATGTGGTTAAGGATATTGTCACCGTTCTTCTGGAAAGAAGGTGGATATGGATGGATATATACATCCATCTTAGGTATTTGCAGTACAAGTGCTCTCTTCCAGACTGCCCTCATAATGATTTCAGTAGGACACTAAGCAATTAGAAAAGGGAATATATATATATTTGTCCCAAGAAAAAAATGCTCCTTTGCTTATGCTTCTTTATCATATTAAAAAAAAAAACGAATGTTATCCATGTTCATAAGGTATACATTTAAATGTCATACTTCTGCAGGCATATGTGAACTATATGTTTTTTACAAATTTATCTCCCTGGCCTTGTAACTAAGCCAAATGATTATTGTTGTAATTAATGAAAATAATATTTTGTTGTTTTTTATGTCTAGAACCATCACTAGGAACTAGGAAGAAAAATACCCTCGCTCTTTAATAGAATATTTTGGGCTGTATCTAGTCAAGTTATAACTATGCCCTCTGCAGCCTTTATTATTCAACATCTGGTTCCCAATACATATTTGATCTGATGTAATATGAGCTAAGTCATTAGTAAAGAACACATAATGGCGCCTAGCTTCCAATCTGCAATAATGTGTACCTGCACATGCTGTATTCTTTTGTGCAAAGAGCCTGCATGCAGCATGCATCAGCAATTGTAAATGCCTCTATAGATACATGATCCCCTATTTTTTACAATTAGGCTCATTGTGCTTTATAATCCACACTGTTTGGCCAGTCTTCAGTTTTGGAAAAAGTGTGCTACTACATGAGTCACTACATCTTTGGAAAGTATGTTCAGCCAAACAAATGTCAGACTTTTAGATTATGTTAAGTAATACTTAAACTGCTCAGGAAGCTTGCAATATCTATACAATCAGGTCTAATTATAGTATATATGTAAACTATCTAGGCATGTGGAATTTAGAATAGAAGGGATTCAATCTCCAGCACCGCTGCCTACACTCATTTAACAGTTCGTGAAGCATCAATTTGAAAAAAGACAGAGAGGAAGTATTGTGAAAATGGAGCCGACATATCCCCACAGAGCTTTAAATGTCAGTATTTGCTACTGTGAAGAAACACATTATTGACATATGTTTTGGTTTCCAATGTTGTGACATTTTTAAAAAGGGATAATTTCAAGTATAACGCAGAACTCATAGCAATTAATTAAAACTAGGTAAATACTGGTTGTTATGGGTTACCACACTAAGCCTCTGCTACTGTTTGTGAAAAATGTCTTTTCTGTTAAAGGTTATTTTAGCTAAAACTAGTTTTTCAGTGCTTTGGATTCTGACCAACTTTATCCACCCCTGTCTGTTTTCTTTTGGCTCCAGCGACTAGATCTCTTGTTTCTGAATTCAAAGTTCCACCTGCTTTTTAATTTATTTAAATGTTGAAGAATAAAGAAGGTACAACGAGACAAGAAAAGACAGGAACAGAGACATGAGCTGGAAAATTAAGCTCAGCAGATTCTTACTATTAGGAAAATATCAGTTTGGGATAAACTTTTTTTTATCTTTTCAAGTATATGTAAACTCAATCACTGAAATTCTTTTTAAACTTTAAAATAGTACCCAGTGATCTTACCATGAAGGCATTTTCTGTTATAGGGTGACAGTGTTCTGCCCGTCTCTCCTATTTGTCTTATTATGTATGTTTGTAAATACTGACTCATTTCCAAGGTTGTAGTTCTACCCCTATTTTTTATTATTAGTAACAGTACAGGTAGCCCCCGGGTTACATACGAGATAGGGGCAGTAGGTTTGTTCCTAAGTTGAATTTGTATGTAAGTCGGAACAGGTACATTATTTAATAAATGCAATTAGGACAGATGTTTGTCTCAACATATTATTAGGCAGTGTGGTGTCAGTTACTGTATAAAATCCTCACTGTGAGATATTCACAAACAAAGCAAAAAAAAAAAAACCTTATGACATCCTTAGACATTCATTAACTTCTGGAGCAAGCTGTGCTTTGATATGCAAAAAGAAACTGCAGAGTTTGTCTTGGTCATTAAAGAGTTACAAGATGCTACAGATCCGCTCAGTTCTTAAGATCACCCACAACCTCAGCTGTGTTTAGCAAAAGATTTCTTCTGCAAGTCATGCAAACTGCCCCCCTCCAAGCTTCTGTCCTGCACACCAGGGAGTAGGGAAGCTATGTTCATATCTAGGAGTCATCTGTATGTCGGATGTCCTTTACCGGGGGACTACCTGTATTTTTATAGCGCAAACATATGCAGCACTGTACTTTCAATGGGGGTAGAATATGATCGACGGATACAAACAATGACACAGGAGGAGAGGACCCTGCCGCAAAGAGCTTTTCATAGTATTTACTTACAGAAATCATTTTTTTTCCACTTGCAGACTATCTGCCAGTATCATTTTAAAATAATGCAGCTGCATTTTGACAGCCGCTCCTGCTATTTGTTTTAAAGCAAAACAGCATCCAAAAACTGCTTATAATTGCGGCATGGAAATGTGCATAGGTGTAGGGTGATTGTAATTCTGAATAATTCTGAGTAACTCTGATTACATTTTTTAGAACATCTCATAGCACCAAAGTCCCGTAATTATGAAGTTATGGGTAGACTCAACACAGCTATAGAGGATCACAGTTCACAGCTATAGAGGATCTTCAGCTGGTGGCTTTTATAGGAGACATTTGTCACAGTGATGTTCATTAGATCTTAATAGAAACCTTCCCCTTTAATTATGTGGACATTTTGAATTAACATCTAGAAATTGTGTGAATATTTTTTTCAATTTTCCAGTTGTGTGAATGTGAAATAAATAAACAGGGATTTCCTTTTCACATGACTGGTTTTAATTGAAATGATAATTTTGTCTACAACCTCCCAGTTGGTGGAAACTCTTGCTTGCTAAGCATCTTGACTTTAGGGATCCCAAAGTACTACAGAAGATGGATACAGGTGTCTTCAGGTAACCAATACTTAACTGCATTTTCCAAAGTCAAGTTTATATTACTTGTATTGTTCCCAATTTATTTGACTATTTTTCTGTTTCAATACATTTTTATTAGTTGTTCAAGTAATAGGTGAGACATAATACAGAATACAAAATACTGAAAACAATACAAAAACCAACAGGAATGATCACTTGGGATGATCATTGGGAAGTAGGGGGTCCGCTAAGGGTGAGGCAAAGAAAAACTGCGGTATTGCAGCCTACTCTGCGAAGCCACCACTCTTTTTCACATGTCATGCTGAAAATCCTTGTTAGTAAGGACCAATCAAAATCAGGTCGAAATAGTGTGTAATCCACGGTTCACATATTTTCTCGAATTTATCATGTTTGTCATGTAAGATGGCAGACATTTTCTCATTGGTTCGACATCGAAACATTTTCCATTTCACTTGAGCCACCGTTGGTGTAGCTGAGCTCTAAGCCATAGCCAACACCTGTTTAGCTGCAATAAAAATTAACTGTAACAAGCGGTACTGGGAGAACGTACAGTGTTCTGGTTTAACATTTAGTAACACGACCTTAGAGCCTTTTGGGATGGATTACGAGCACTGTGTATACAACCTGAAACACAGCAATCCAAAATCTGCGTATTTTTGGGCATTCAGATGTGAAACAGTGTGTCCTTAGCAGAGCACCCTCTAAAACACATTCGGGAGGAAGTTGGCGAAAATCTGCAGAGCCTGGCGGGTACCATGTACCAACCCATCCATAGTTTATAGTTAGCTTCGGTGGCATTACTATTGGGAGAGCATCTAGCTTTCCAATCCCATATTTGGCCCCACATCTCAGGATCACATTACATTTGTAGATCTGTTTCCCAATTAGACAGTATTATTGTATTAATTAGGTGTAAGGGTTATTTTACTATTTTTACACAAATATTTTCTCTGTAAAAAAAATAGTTATTTAAGCATTAAAAACTAGAAAACAGACATTTGGCTCCATGGTAAAAATAAAATCTTTTTTAAACCACAAAGGATGTTAAAAATCTGATAAAGTGTATGACATTTGTTTTAAATAAGTGTTTCCCCTTGTTGTCTCCTAGATATGGTTCTATGCTAAAGGGAAGAATGATATGAGAGTGTTTGTACTGAGTGATGGTAAATTTAGTTGTGACTAATATTCTGTTTGGCCTTTCTAGTGGTTAATGGTTTAAGGGTGATGGACATATTTAGCTGCCTAGTGTTTAGTTTACTGCCATGGGGATGAAAAACACATTAAAATACTTTTATTTACACAATCCAAGTGTGCCCCTAGCAAACAATTTAATTTCCAGAGATTTATGCAGGATTTGTTGCTTTGCACTGCAGGTTCTCTTACATTCATGTTTTCGTAAATCAAACCCAGTTATTTTGTGGGTTGCTCGAGAAAAATATGGACAGCAAATCCAACTGCTCTTCACATGTTGGCAAGGTCACAATTTTTTTGTTGGTGTGTGTAACATGCTCATTTGATTCCACTGTAGGCAGGGAAAAGTACAGTACGTTATGAATTTTGAAACTGACTGCATACTTTTTATAGGGATTGATTGATTGATTGATTGATTGAAATGAAGAGTGAGGATTTAAAACCAGAACATCTGTTATCCAATGTACATCCTGGACATGTCTACTTTAAAGGGAAGCAAATGTTTTTTAGCACTGATCCACAATTTATTGCTTACTCTGTGCCTGTAGCATGTGTCAAAAAGCAGTTAGGATAGTGGGAGATAATATAGAAGAATCAGAACTTTATTTTATAATCTGTAATTCCAGGATTGTTTGGGTTCGTAAATATTAGATATAGACTATGTTGTCCCAATTACTTAAACTGGAAAACACCTATATGCAGATATTAAAAAGTGCTCTTTTGTATACACCACACAAGTTGTTGACCTCAACTTTCCAAATCTGTATATTTAATATTTTAGTGTCAATTAATATTGAAAGTTTTTCAGAGATAACATTACAAACTGTGGAAGAAGACAACAGTACAAGCCATATAAACACCACATGACTACAGGATGTTACATATAAAAAAACTTACAACATAGAAAGGCTGCTAAGAAAAACATCTGCTTTTTATTTTTTAATTGCATGTGATTGGATATTCTTTTGTTTTTCACCAGTTTCATTAAGTTAATTATCTGATGATGAGTTATAATTCTGTTTGCTAAGTGAACGGCCTATATTTCTTTTATAAATAAAGCACAGTGGGAGAAATGCTTACATTCACTATGGCATTCTGGGATTAAGGTATGCTTTTTAAATAATTATTCCACATTTGTGTATCTCTTACAAATAAAAGACAGTACTTTGTTCTTTTAAAGATCCTTTGGATCTCCTAACCATAATGTATGGGTATTAGGGGTTAATAAAAAACACACATAATAAATATTTTGAATTTTACCTTCTGTGTAAAATAAGTACCTTCTTGGATCAAATAGTATCCAATATTGTCCCATAACAGGCTTCCTCATCTTTATTCCAGCCCTAAATTCCTAAATTGGGAGCTAAAAATTTCATTACCCACTCCAGTTCCCAATCTAGAGATAATATCTACCTTCAAGAAACTTTTAGGAATAAATGTACATAGGTCCTGATTCATAAAGTTCTATTGGCACTAAAGGCCATTAAGGACCTGCTAGATACAACCTTATATTAATATTCAGAGATCACTATTGCATACTTTATGTTTTAGGTATCCTGAGTGCTGCTTGAAGCTCGATTAATCAGGGCAAAAGACTGACATGCCTGACTTATCTTGCTGTTACTTACTGTTTTGGTCATCTGGTGGCTTTAATATTTTGGGTCACTAACCTGTAACAGGCTTGCAAAACAGGTAGGGAATTTAGATTTTTAGGGTAGTTTAACAATAGCAGCCCCATATTTCCCTCATAACAGGGGTCCTTTTAAAATATTATCTTTAAATAAATTGCAAAGAGGTCCATGTATATATCATTATATTCTCAGACTCAAGAGTTAGAGTACTTAAAACTAATTTTGTACAACATCCCCTGCCTTCTAGAATGTGTTTAGAATGTGTTTGCATTTACATTGAAGCAACAGAATAGCATATACGAAATAATATTGTGTAAAGTACTTAGTCCACTGAGATACAAAACCAAAGCTGTAGTTCGGTCAAAGCTGATCATGCTATTGTCAAATGAATTATCCACTGAATTGTAATGTTTGCAAATTAGCTTAGGAAAATCTCTGAAAAGCAGGTCAAAGCTTTATGAATTTGGTAAGTCCATCAATTGAATACCTCTAAGCTTAGGTAAAGATATGAGGATGTTATCAGAAGATGGAACCATCAAAGCTTATGGCTTAATAAAAATACTCTTGCTTACTTGAACATTAGGTTAACTTGGGATCATTGTTTTTTACTCTGGTGTTCAAATGGTCTGGGGTCTCTTTAGATGTTGAAGTTCCGCTGACATAGCAATGATCTTAGAGCTGTGAAAAACTTTAATTTCACAAATATTATTTCAGGTAAAATGTGGCTTAAAGGGGTCTAATATCCTAAAAGGGGTGTTTCAGCTGTAGGGGAATGTTAGTGGGCTAAATCACTAATGGATTTATGTTATCTTCCAGTCTCTACTTATGGATATTACAACATATTGCCATATTAAAATATCAATCCACTATAACCCCCCCCCCCCTAGTATGTCTGGAATTTGCCACCGTGGATATCCAACTTATCCCCACCCTAAGATGTCTATTGATCCTGATATAGTAGTGGTGCCATTTGTGGTTTTAAGCCGTTACTTTTTGCTGGTTGTTGCAAATATATTATGTCAAAGTCACCCCCACTCCATGTCACTATGCCATGTAAATGTCTATTACCTGTTGTTTACATATTTCCATTATCCCCTCCTATTGATTTCTGTTCTGTAAGGTTTTTAGATAGTATTAAAGGTTAGAAATTTTATTGATGTAACAATTTTTATGTTTCACCTAGATGCCAATGGCAAAATCTCTTGATTTCGAAGGTCTTCCAATATACTTTGGTATATTACTGCTCAAAAAACGGAATTTGTTAATTACATCATTATTCAACTCTTAAAATATTTTACATAACTTATTGTGTGAAGATTTTCAGTCCTATCAGTAAATCAGCCTCATTTTGTAAATAGAACATCTCATGAGAAAAAAATATGTGCAATACTATAGTTTAGTTAGGAGAGAAGAATCCACATGACAGCCACATAGCAAGCTTTTTTTTAGTAGAGAATCAGCTGTGCAGTGTATATAGGTCTCTTGTGACAGAATCCCTTTAATGAATGTAGTATTTACATTTAGCTTTTCTGGTATTTTAATCTAGGGGAAACCTTGGATCTCTTCAGCTTCAAGTGCGTCTCCGTGATGAGACTGTTTTACCATCGGATTACTACAAGCCCTTAGTAGAGCTGCTGTGTCAAGAAGTCAAAGCTTCGTATAAGGTAACACAAGCACATCAAAAAGCTTCCTTGTTGTATTAGAAAACACAAAGCCCCTGATTCATCAAGCAGAATCGGATGATCGCTAGCGCATTCGTATTCGCGATCCGAAATCGTACGCCGTCGCGCTATTCAGCAACTGAAAAAGCTCGCGGCCGGAGCCGCGCATCTCCGGCAGCTTTACACTGGCGAGCCT
>NC_092858.1:85141606-85182351 GCF_032062135.1 Pyxicephalus adspersus | reverse complement strand
AATTAAGTAAAGGACAGTGCTAGTCATCAAAGCAAATTAATTACTATATTTACATACTTGTAATATTACAAAGAACTCAGACCATAGATAGACTAAAAACACACATACAGTAAAAGGTTTTGTACATGCTAAGGCTGGGTATGTGCCGGATAAACTTTCATTTAATTGGAAGGGTTGAGTCTTAAGTGATTGCGAAGTAAGACGTACTTCCAACCAATCATTACCAACCAATTTTTTTACTTGTGAAATGATTGGATGTTGGAAAATCCCTATCGGAAAATCAACTTGATCAGTTGGCTGAGTGAAAAATTGGCCGTAGTTCTTAACCAATGCATCATTTTGGCTTTAGGCTTAGTTCTGCTAATAATGTATAGCATTATTTTAACATTCAGTTGCCTGATCATCCCTAGCAGTGGACATCAAAACTTTATTTTTACAAAATGTTTATGTTTCCAACAGGTAAAATGTGGACCTTTATTAACACTGATAGATGAAACCACATCTGCTGAATGCAGACAGGAAGTGGCCACTAACCTTGTGAAGATTTTCTTAGGACAAGGGCTAGCAAAGGAATTCCTTGATCTGTTATTCAGACTTGAGCTGGAAAAAACAAGTAAGTGATACCTGTGTTAGTAAGTGTCTGGTTCCAAAGACAGTAGTGCCATTTCTTACATGGACATGACATTGTAGCATTCTTTCTTTTTTAGTGGGACTGCAAGTGTCAGGAAGGGTTAAAGAACAACACAAAACACCCAGGCACTGCCTAAATAAAAGTTATTACATCAGCAGCAGCAAAAACAGGATCTCAAAGTTTGGTTTAAGGAGAGTCCTAACATTTCTTTACATGTTTCCAGAAAATACAGCACTCAAATATATACTATCTGTAGTGACAAGTATGCATTGTTCCCAATCAATCATATTGTTACACAACCATTACTGGCTCATTTTGGTCAAACAACGTTGTTGTACTATACTGTCAAAAGCATGCACAAATTATCATCATTTATTTCCAGCTGCTCCACTTCTCATGGGCATTTACAACTACAATTTTATTCTTATCAGGTCTCTCCAACCAACGCTGGTATGGGACGGAGGACTCACACAGGGACATAGACTGCTTAAACAAATTCATCTGTACATCTACTCAGTACTCAGTCATGTTGTATAATTTGCTAAAAAGATCAACTCTTAGGTAGCCTTCTAATAGTAGTACCAGAAAGCCATGCTGCTCTTACTACACCAGCTGCTATGACATTTACTAAATTGGAATAGTGGTGATTGGTGATACATAATGGAATCATTATATGTGTATGTAAATAACAATAAAATGATCTGTTAAAAAGGGAAGAGATTTTAAGCAAACCTTTAAGAAGGATGAAAAAACAATAGAGATTATTCAAACCACCAGCATTCACCTACAACTGAAGTTTTTTTTTTCTTTTTGAAATTGGCCTTAAATAGCTAATTTAGGACACCAGCATGTCTTACTGCTCATAGACCTAAGGTGGCTACATAATGGTTGATGGTTGGTTGACCTGGTAAACTATTGACATGTCGCTGATAGTTATTATTGCTATATCTGGCATAACAGTCATAAAGGCATCAACCAAACCAGTCGAGCACCACTCTACTCTGACAGGGGACATAAGCAGGGGGGGCTTCTAACAGCCAGCAGCCAAAAGGAGTTGTCCCTTCCGTTTTGAATACCAGGCAGTGGTGGCAGAACTGCGTTGCTGTTGTTGTTACTGATATAGTGATCAGGAGTGCCCTAGTTTTCAGTCGATTTATGGTAGATTCAAATGGCCACTTTAGTGACAGGTTGAATAAAGGAACATGTGAATATTTTTGCCACGTATCTGCCCTAAATTTAGCGGGATCCTTAACCTCCATTTCAGTCATGAACACACAGAATGGGCCTGATTTATTAGGGCTGTCTAAAACTGGAGAAGATAGATTATCATGGGAAAACCTGGGTGATCCAGCAATGATTTTTAAGAAATGCATTCCAGGTTTGCTGGAACACCCAGTTTCACCTATATAATTTATTAGTCTATCGTCTTCAGTCTTGGAGAGCTTTAATAAATCAGGGCCAATGTCAGGGTAATTTGGAAGTAAAACAGGTATTTTGCCAGAATTATTGTAGGAGGAAACTGGAGCCTCCTAAATAAGCACGCAAACATAAGTAGAACATGCAAACATGTAGATAATATTCTTGTCTGGGACTGAACTTCTGAACTAGCACTGTTCTATGAATATAATATCCTGCTTGTCAGAACAACACAACAATATTACTAACAGGCATTTATTTGGAGTTGTGTGATGCTGGTATAAGGGTAGTAGGAAACAAATCATTCAATTTGTACTTCTGTTCTATTTAGAGCTGACACATGATATTTTTACATTGTATATATTGGAGTTTAAATTTAAAATCTCATATGTTATTATTACAGATGAACCAAACACATTATTCAGAAGTAATTCTTTAGCTTCCAAGTCAATGGAATCCTTTCTTAAGGTAAACAATCTATTTCTGATTTCTCATCCTATCTTTCTCATTCTTGTATATAAGATGTCTACATGTGAAAACTTTATCTGACGCAAAAGGAAACACAAGTTATACACAGCTCTGCACTAATGACCTACAACATCCATCATTACAAGTGTTTGAATTGTGTTACAATTACAGGGCAGCAAAGTACTTTAAATGATGTGTTTTGTAAAAAGTAGGGTCTGTTTATAAAACAGTAAATCTGACATTCACCCTGGTGAATCAGTCCCTGGTGTAGAATCAATTACTGCAATGGAAACACATTGACCTGGAAGATTCTGTATCGAATGTTTCAGTGAATGTCAGATTCACTGCTTTTTTAATATACAGAACTGTACATTTTTTACTGATTTATTCTGAAAGTCTAAACCATTTGTTGATTGGATTTTTTGGGTAGAGATTTCAGTTATCCAATTTTAATTTAGATATTAGCTTCAGGTTTTCACTCAGCAATGTTTCCCACACCACTAAAAATATACTTATGACAAAACAAGAGCATCTAACAAGTATCCTTATTGTTTTATTTAATTAGCACTCTTTGTTTCCCATATGAATATTTTGTGATATACAGTCGTGAGCAGGATAAAAGACATCCTTGTTTAATTCTAAGGTTTTGAGTTTAGGACAAAATACAGTTAGGTAAAAACAACCACAGGGGAACAACAACACATGATATATTACAGCATGTCAATATATACAACAAGGACTAAATGCAAAAGTAATATTTAAAAAAAAAAATTAGGAATTAGGATGATAAGTAATATCCAGTTGCTGCTTATCAAATGCATTTGATTATTGGTCATCAAAAAGTGTGACCACCTCTGTAAAAGCAGTATGTATGGCAGTTTGCTGAACTAGAGTCTTCAAGTGTTTGTTAACACAATACCATGGAGGAAAGACATCAGTAATGATCATGGAGAAGAATCCTGGGAGGGTTATAAAGCCATTTAGAAAAAATGTGATATTCATCACTCTTTATTGAGAAAGATTTTTCCCAAGTGGAAAATACGGAAAAGGTTTGCCAATCTTCCCACAAGTGGACGTCCCAGCAAAGTCACCCCAATGCCAGACTTTACTTTGTATTCACAAAGGTATTGGCCCATAGGAGAAATGTAACATTTGCTTTGGTTCAACATGGGTATACGTGTATGGGTATACCAAAGAAATTAAGTTTATTGTCTGCCCAACTTTCAGATTTAGATAAAGTAGTCTCACCCATAACAAAATCATACTTTTTAATCTGTGTTAGTGTTATCAAAATTGTGTTTTCACTTAGAGCTTTAGCTGTGTGTACACATCTTTGATAAGGAAACCACCTGTATACACTTGCCCTCTTTATAAGATATTATGTTCAGGCTTAAAACTATTTGTTATTGCTAATCTGACTTTCTAGAAGATAACCCAGAGGTAAAAGACATATATATACCCTATTTCGGTAAAGTTTTTGAGAAGATATCAAAAATGCTGGTAATGTATGGCAATAAATTTGATGGGTGAGTCCACCAAAGTGATATTTTATTTCTAGGTCAGTCTGATGAGCTGGTTTAGGGACCATTACTACAATGACTGGATGATTTTCTCGGGAGCCATTGGAAAGAGCATACCATATCACACAGAAATGTAGTGCATGCTGCACTTTTGCTGCAGTGCATTGGTAAGATGCATTTGGAGTGCCAATAAAATCTAACTGCAGTCCAACACACCAATGTGTGTCTTATGTGTTAAAGAACTGAGTCTTATGTTTTGTATGGAATCTGCTTTAGTGCAACGTGCTAGAGTAAACATGCCCTAAGTCTTTTTCTTATGTTTTTTGAACACTCCAACACCTAAATTTTCCCCTCCAACTTTGGATGTTCCAGCATCTCTTTTGGATTCTCTTTTATATAAAGTAAAAAGTTAAAGGAGGAACTGCTTATAAAACCCACACTAGGTGAGCAAACCCAGAAATTTGAGCACAAAAAAGCTCACTTATGTAAAATCCTGTCAAGGCATTTGCCTCTCCATCGGCTACCAAAAAATGGAAATATCAGTTTTTGGGGGACTTACCCTTTAAAAAAGTATGATCCTTGTTGTCATAGCTGTCCAGCATTTTATGACCTTCTGCAGGATGATGCACCAGCTCTGCTCTCAATAATGGAATCTTCATAAGGATACACAGAAAAGTCTTTAAAATTTGTCAGTTTTGCTTAGGGGGTACATAAAATCTTGATAATGAGGCCCCAGAGAACTGTAACGTTTGGCAGAGGATCACATTTTTAGCTGCTATCCAGTTAAGGAATAAAAAGACAGTCAACAAACTTGTTTTTTTTTAAATATTATTACACAGTATTTATATAGCGCCAACATATTACGCAGTGCTTTTCAAAGTCCATAGTCATGTCACTAACGCATCATTTTTATGATAAACTGTAGGTAGCAGGAACCCAGTATCTACACAATGTTGTTGGATCAACAATCAGTCGTATCTTTGAAGAGAAAAAATATATTGAACTGGATCCTAGTAAAGTGGAGATTAAAGAAGCTGGGTAAGTGCGAATATTTGGATTCTACTATTGTTTATTGAGTTAAATCTTAATTTTAATAATGAATACTGAAGCAGGTGATTTTCATTGTGCAGTTTTGTACACTGCAGCATTTTTTTAAAAGGAGCAGCTGCATACAAACATTACACCTTACAAACTTCAGCATTTTTTCTGTCACTTGTGTATTCCCCATCTGAATACATTTAGTTGAGTCAGGAGGCTTAGTACTGAGCCACAGCTGTCATTTACATTAAGGATGAGCTGCATGGTCACTGACAGCAGCACACGTCTAGCAAGAGGTTGAAATCTGCCCCTCTTCACCAAAAAAGAAAAAAGTCTTGAATAAAATGTTTTGTGTAGAGTCCTGCTTTAATATAAAATGTTCTTATTTCAGTTTTTCAGTAATAATATTTATACAGTGTTCACATAAATGTTACACTGACCAGAGGCTAAACGTCTAACCTTCTGTTAAATCTTTCATCCACTTGGAAGATTTGCAGTCATAATAGAAGCATATCATATGAAAAACTTGGATGGATGTCAGAAATAGGTCTTTGACCTTAAATCCTAGGAAGGAGGAAGTGAATACTGATAACTAATGATTTTTACATCCTGTATGACTTTGGATTGCATAATTATGTATTTATCAGAACATCTGATACGCCAGAACACAAAAACATACACACATTTCATTCAGTATAAATGTTACCTTTTTTACTTGTTTTACATTTTTACATGCTTGCCATTAGCTTACCGTACATTGATAAGAATGTTTACATTAACCTATGATGAATAGGGATTATGCAAACAGCTTCTGAACTTTCATTTAAGACCTACAATGGGTTGACAGGCAGCAGCCAGCAGCCTTGGAGACATCGGGGGTGAGGGCAAGCATCCCACTGTGTGCCCAAGACATGTCATCTTTCATACTTCTCAAAATGTCAAAGGTTTAATAAAAAATGCATCACTCTTTTGTAAAAATATTAGGACCAGATTAACATATTACGGTTATAAAGTTGTATACTGTATGTATTTTAACTCATTTATTTCTTTATATACATATATTGTTTATATATGTATCCAACAAGGTCCATCTGTCAAATATATGTCTAATATCTAAACATCTAAAGTTTTTTTAGAAAAGGGAATTTTAGAAAACTTGGTGTAGTAGTAATTTTAAGGCCGACAATATCAGAGGTCACATCCTCTGCATTTAGACAACTTAAGGAAATCAATTTCTCTCCTCTTGAATATTCATATTATATTACCTTGAAAAAGTGGTTTCTAAATTATTTTTCAATTGGGACCTTCTCTAGTGTGGGCAATATGGATTACAGCAGAGGTGACCTTATCCATGTCATGGGTCAGGTCATGTTTACCATACCTTTGACTTTAATATTCACCTTACAGCTTTGATTTCTGAAGAATTCTCTACTAAATCTCTCTTCTTCCTTCTTAATAGAAAGTAGCCTTGTAGAGACTACTGGTGACATAACTGCATAATAAATGGAGGAAAAACTCCCTATTTGTAGCATATATAATATAATGCTCCACAATATAAAAACAACTGTTGCTTCAAATTGAAGATCCCTGTGCCCCACGCATCTTGGAGATGTGTCCCTATTAATGTACTGATTTGTAAAATGAAATTTTATATTCAAATTGAACATGTACAATTTTATCCTGTTTTCCTTCCCAGGTGCTCAGGGTTACACCGCATCCAGACTGAGAGTGAAACAATCCTGCAAAGTGCTCAGTATCTCCAGTCTTACCTGACTGATCTTCTTATAGCAATAGCCAAGTCGGTTAGGATTTGTCCAGCCATCATACGAGCTACATTTCGGCAACTCTACAAGCGGGTGGAAGAGTGCTTTCCAGAAAATAAACATATGGTTTGTAAAGACAACTTAGCAGACTAATTATCTATTTAATTTACATATTTTCCAACATAATTACCCCCTTCCCCACCCACCATTAACATTACGAAATACAAGAGCAAGGTTTCTCTATTTATTAGACTGTTGTTTGGAAGCACAACTATGTGATACATCTTTTAACCAGAGCCTTTCTCAAACAGGGT
Source organism: Pyxicephalus adspersus (assembly GCF_032062135.1). Taxonomy (NCBI): domain Eukaryota; kingdom Metazoa; phylum Chordata; class Amphibia; order Anura; family Pyxicephalidae; genus Pyxicephalus; species Pyxicephalus adspersus. The sequence goes on along the minus strand of NC_092858.1, from coordinate 85,175,201 downwards.
TTCTGCACCAGGTTTTAGGAGTTCAGTGAGCAGTGTAATAATGCAATGTAAATTTTCCCAGTGATCACTGGGACCTATCCTACTGTCTACACTGTAAAGGAAATCTTGTGTAATGGGGAAGGGGGGTGCTTTTATACTGATCACCACGGTAGAGGAGCTCAATAACCAATATTGCCAGGGGCATTTTTCCCCTGACAATAAATGGCTCAAGGGTTCCTCTGCAAAAAGGCTGATCTAGAAAGTTATCTTTAATATAAGGGAAAAAGTGGCAACAAAATATTCTGCCTTTGTTTTCCAATATTTTAGAAGATATTAATTTGTTGTCAGGAAGCGTACATGTAGGACATAGAAATGGTTCTGAAATAATAATGATTCATAACTGCTAACATGTACTTTTACTTATTTTGGCTGTATATTGATGAATATCAGCTAGCCACTGGAATTTTATAGATCATCTGCACATGAAAATGTATTTTACCGAAAGGTAGTGAAAAAAACAATAAACGAATAAAGTGTAGCATCCAGCAGTAAAAATCAGATTTACTGCTGAATTAGGTAAATCTACTTTGTATTTAGCTTAACATTCTTGCAGTATAATGGTTGTTTATATTAAATGTCACAATTTTATTAGCTTTTGACAATTTTCCCTTTTTTTTGTTTTGCAGAATGTAAAGTTTATTGCAATCACCAGTTTCTTGTGTCTCCGTTTTATTTCTCCTGCAATCATGTCTCCTAAGCTTTTCTATCTCAGAGAAAAACATGCAGATGCTCGGACCAGCCGGACACTGTTGCTGTTAGCTAAGGTAACAGACTCATCATTGTATACTACATCTGTCAAATTACAGTAAATGTTTAGCACTGCAGCTACATGTAGTGTCATACAAGTCTTACAAAAACCTAAATAAAAATAACTGGGTACTATTTGCGCACCAATAAAAGTGCACCAATTGAGAAAGTCTGAGAATAAATAATAACTTTGGCTGAGTATTTCAATTTCACTTACTTTTTGTACCATGAGCATGCATGCACAATGAGTGTCCATAAAGAATATACACTGCTGGTTTTCTATCTTGGTACTTGTTTGGGTCAGATATAGCCGAGGGATATCTTCCTTCTCCATGCATTTTGTTTACATAGTCGTTTCATTATTAATGGAAACACACAAATAAATGTTATCATTGGGAATATTAAAACAGAAAATATATCTTCTTGCATTTCCATGGACTTATTCAAATATCCAAGAAATATATTATATTATGAGAATGCAACCATGAATTAATTTTAGAATTATACCATTTCAAAATAGATATGTTTTTTGTATTGTAGGCAATACAGAATGTTGGTAACATGGATGCTCCAGCAAGTAGAGCCAAGGAATCCTGGATGGCTCCGCTACAGCCAACCATTCAGCAAGGAGTTTCACAGTTGAAGGAATTCATAATTAAACTCATAGATATTGAGGAGAAGGAAGGTAATACTGTATTTAACAATTGTTTACCTACATTGTTTTAAGAATGTCAAATATTAAGTAAGTAAAAAATGAAAATATCCACTAATCCAAATAAGTAGGATTGAAGTCAAAACATCCGTTGCACCACCTTGAGGTAAAGGCAGAGGACGATTTTGTCTTTATTCTGTCTGTCTCCTAGTTGGTTTAGAGTGACAGGTATTGGTGAAATTTTGTATCTTTGGGTTTGTCAGAATTTAATGAAAATAAGGGAAGGTATTGTCCAGGTTAGAATTCTTTTGAAAAATTGTGCATTTCCCAATAAAAGTTTAAGCTTTCTTGATTGGATCCTATATATTTTCTTTAGAGATTGGTAGCTGTTATATATTGATATATGTTGATGTTGTTATGTTGTATGATGCAGATTTCAGAAATGAGGGGACTTGTAAAGATGCCAACACAGTGTATCTCCTGGTGTGAAACAATAGAATAAAAGCACATACTGCTGTCAGGACTTTCAGGAGACTACTAGTCAAGTTAAGGGGAACTTAACTCACTTAGTATTCACACCAGGGACAAGGTGGACAGGACATATCCTGTCCTTGGTGCCCACACTAGGTGAGTTTAAGTCATCTAACCAGAAAATAATAGCCACATACTGAAAGCTGGAGAGGATAGCAAAGTAAGAGACAAGTTCAAAACTAATATATCAGTAAGAGACGCCATCAGGACTTGCTGTCCCCTATAAGGCCTGTATTCAAAATTCATGTTGTTGGTGATTAATATTAACAATATCTTATTGCTCTTCAGACACCTTCTATACCTAGGCTAGATAACAATTGGGTGAAGATAAATTGGGGGAGCCAGTGAACATCAGATTACGGGGTTTAGGGGTGCAATGGGGCGACAAGACATGCCAAGGTTAGTTAAAAAAACAGGAAATAACAATGTTTTAAATAGGAACACAGCATAGGTAAGGCTCATTGCAAGAATACGAAATGGATTGCCAACGTGGCATGTTTAGTTTCTTTGGTAATGACATTTATTATATTGACTTTCATCTTACAGAGCTTGATTTACAGAGGTCACTCAATCTACAGAGCCTTACTGTCAAAGAAGGTCAGTTAATGGTTTACAAAACAAAATGCAAAGGATACCTGCTGACTTCATCTTTCAAAAAGCTTTTCCTCTCTCTAACGGTTGATGCCTTAAATTTTGCCAAGACTCAGTTCTCAAAGGTAAAATGATTGAAATATCACCTCTCACTCCAAATTCTTTATTCTTTTAAAATATTTATGGTTTGTGAATATAATTGTGTATTTTTATGGAGAAGTACAATTAAAATATTGCTTCCAATATATCTTGTTCATGTTTGTAAAAATGTGTGTGTGTAAATATATATATATATATATATATATATATATATAATATATTCTAAATGCATGAAAACATCTCATTGACAGCTGCTTTGTGACCATAGAACTCATTATTTCACAGGCATTTAGGTAAAAAGTCTCTTTTTTATGTTTTCTGTGACAGACAAGTTCATTTATACCCCTATCAAGAATTCGAGCTTTGGAAAAAGTAGAAGAAAAGAGTTTTGGGAATTCCAATGTAATGCAGATCATTTACACTGATGAAACGGGGAGCCTGGAAGCATTATATTTGCAGTGTAAGGTACTGATAAATTGCATTTTAATGGCAAATAAATTTCAGTAATGTAAGGTGGTAGAGATTTTAACACTAAGCTAGAAATAGTATGAAGCAATGTACTTGGATTATCACTTTGCTTAGTTACAGCATTTATAAAATTACAGTGTAAAGTATAGAAGGAGAATATTAGAAATTTGTGAATGTCAGACATATTTATAGGTCAGTCAAAAATTGATTTGTTGATATTTTTTTCCTGATTATTATTGCCCCTAGGAATCATACCCACTTATACAAAGAAACAACACACGCTGTACAGCCTAATGTTATTACATTAGCCTGGACCTAAATCATATACCATTATTGTTAGCCTCTAAAAGTTATATTGGCAGTCCAGAATATAGAAATAATATTATGGGTTGCTTATAGACACACATAGACAAAACATCTTCAGGTTTAGAGCAGGGCTCCAGCCAAAATCCCTGAACAGGATGATGTCCTTTTATAAAGATTTTGCTATTTGCCAAGTGTCAGTGATGGAAAGAGAGGAAGGTCACAACCTGTAACAAGGCCACAACCTGTAATAAATGGGGTCTTTTTGTGCTGGGACCTCTTTTGGGGTTTTATTTTTTTATATACACATTGAACACAAATTGGTAAAGAATGAAAGGGAACAGACAAAATGGACAGCTATGTGGGAAAATAACTGTTTTTGCAATATTATTATGTGGCTTACGATGTTGCATGGGACCTTCCGGCCCACACAACAGGAAGACATATCCACCTGGACAGGTGTATTGTGTTAGACAGGCAGTGCAGTTTTTTAAAACCAGTTTTGCGTTTAGTTAGAAATGCTTTTTAAAGCCTTTATACAATACTAAGTAAAATATTTGTATCAATCTATTTTAGTGTGTTAATGAACTGAATCAATGGCTGTCAGCATTAAGGAAAGTCTGTGTGAACAACACTGACATGTTGTGCTCTTATCATCCTGGCGTATTTAAAGGGGAGAAATGGAGCTGCTGCCACCAGAAGGACAAAGGAGGTATTGTACACATTATGGCATTTACACAAGAAAAGGTCCTGTTCAATACATCATATTTAGTTTTCACTGCATTTATATATAGGTATAGAATTCAGTTAAGCACATTTGTGTTTTTTTTTTCATTATAATTGGTGCTAAACCAAAGCATTTTATTATAATATAATACATTTAAAGTAATAAATAATACAATTTGTAATATCCAAATTGTGACGTATTATCGAGTTGTGAAATTGTGGGACTGTAAATTGCAGCTACCATTGATTAGCTCAGTGTGCAATCCCCAGAGCACTACAGGTTAATTAATCTGTAGTGCCCCGGGGAGCGCCTGCAGTCAAAGCTGTGACCCCAAAGTTCCCACAGTCATGTGACCGTAGGAACTGAACTGCAAATAAACTCTGCAGTTCCACTATGATCCCCGGGGCACACAGGTTAATTAACCTGTAGTGCCCCGGGGATTGCACAATCTTCTCAATGATTGCAGTCTTGGCTGCAATCATTGAGAAGATGTTTCACAAGTTTCTCTTACTTTGTAACACACACAGAAATATGATACATTTGTTACATTTTTCTAGCAGTAGATAAAAGAAAAATGTTACAAATGTATCATAATATTACTATGCTGGAGAGTGTGTTATAGAGTAAAGCTGCGTACACACTTGCAATTTTTGTCGTTGGAAAGGATCTTTCACGATCCTTTCCAACGACAAAGGACTACTCGATGCATGAACGGTGCTGTACATACAGCACCATTCTGCTCTATGGAGAGGGGAGGGGAAGAGCGACAGAGCGGCACCCTGCTGCGCGCTCTCCCCTTCCCTTTCAATAGGATCGGTTGTCGTCCATCGTCCGTGGATCCGCCAGGACGGTCGTTCGGACGATGGACGACGCCGACTGTACACACGCCAGATTTTCGCCCGATATCTGGCCGATGCCGATTATCGGGCGATAAAAATCTGACGTGTGTACACAGCTTAAGAGATATCATGTGTAGGATAACCTGTAAAAAAAAATAAATAAATAAACACACTCAATAAATTAATTTAACATTAATTTTTATTTTTTTAACACATTTTTTATTCAAATTTTTGCCATAGCATCTCGTTTTTTTTCGGGTCGGGTCCACCCAAGTTTGAACAGCCAAATTCAGGTCGAATATAAGGACAACCTGAATTGGAACACCACCACCACTAAGCAGCAATGGCTGTGGTTTGGACTGTGGCTAATTTTTTGGTTTCCATAGGAGAGAATTATTTTTTTAAGAAACCAGCTAGGGTTATATACTTACTAGCCAACCCCTGTGAGACAAGATTTTTGCTTTTTTGCTCAATATACACAGGCAGGAGCCCTAAAAAGCAAACCTGACACATACAAGTACCTCACATGCCATTTGATGCTAGGACAGGACAGGACAGGACAGGACAATCACAGGACAGGACAGGACAATCACTCAAAGCTTCTTCTTTTAAAAACATAAGTAAAGAAAAAAAAAACATTTTTAGGGACAAATTCTAACAGTGTAAAATGCAGAATAGGTAAAATGCCAATCATTAAACATTAATTAGAAGTAAATCAATGAATTGGTACAATATACTAATTGATTTGCTTTATCTGTGGTCTTTGTGTAAACCAGTTGCTGGCTGTGACAAAACACGGCATGAAGTCACATTACAAGAATGGAATGATCTCCTAAATCCTGATCTAGAGGCCCAGCTCATCTTCAAACACCTCATTGGAGTCTGGGAACAGATGAAGTAAGTAGCAAAGATTGGCAGAAAAGAAAAAAGTTTATTAGATGCCCCTTGGAATTTATTTTCTTTGATCCTGCATAAGCTCTACATGGAGCAGACATTCTGTAAGCCACCTAGTTATACCAATGTTTAAAAAATCTTGCATTTTGAAATCATAAAACCTACTAAATGGTGTATAGCTTTTACTAAATATTCATTATATAATTTCTTATATACAGGGAGAAATATGAGGAACAGAAAACACATGATAATACTGGTAAGTCTTATCCATTTCTGGTAGGCTCTCACTGACGTTTTTGATTGCTTGGTCACTTCTGTCTTACTGTTAGGTCCCCTGAAGAAGAAGAGCTAATATGCCTATCACAACCTGTGTTGTGTCCTACTGTCAAGATGTCTGTGTCACCCCACTGAGCACCATTCATTATATGTTTTATAAAATGTAGGCTGCCAAAGTATGTGCGGATCAGGATGCAGACATGTTGTATGATAGTGTTATGAAGTCTGACCAACAAACTACAGCAAGTATTTACAATACAGATTTATTCTGCAAACACAAGAAAGCGTCACATCACATCACATCAAGCATTCCTGTCTTTTGCAGAGTATTGTAAATACTTGATGTCCTTTATGACAGCCAGACAGAATCTCCCAAACTAAGAGGCTTTTCCTTTTAGTTGTCCTTGGAGCAGGTATCCCCATTAGATTTCCCAGAGTTGCAAATTTAGATATACTTTAGTAATTGTTACCATTAAATGTAATGGCATCATAAAAGTTAAACTATTGTAAGAGTAAATATAGCCTGTTACCAAAATTGCTCTATGCCCTTACTAATGAGTAGTTCATAATTTGTACTGCACAGGGCCTGACCTACCGGTATTAAATGTCTTGAAGACTGGAGAAGATAAACTATCATGACTGAACCTGGGTGATCCAGCAATCCTGGAATGAATTTCCTAAAACCATGTGTTATTATTAGGCGAAGGTTTTCAATCCTGGACCAGATTCATTACAAGTTTTGCTGGATCACCCAGGTTCTCCCATGATAGTCTATCTTCCCTAGTCTAGGAAAGTTTTATTAAATCAGACCCGTTGTGTGACCCCATAGATGTCACTGGATTCATGTAGACCGTATGAATAACTCCAATTTATTCTACAGAGGTGTAAAACCAAACTACAAATAAGTGCTGTAAAACTGCGAAGTTGCAGTTATGCAATATAAACAAATATGGCTGCATAGTCATTTTCACAAATTTTCTGCTTCATTTTAGATCCTGCAAAGACAGACAGCGTTACTCAGCTTTTCCAGATACTGCAAGATCTTGAAGCCGCCCATGATTCTTTCTTATCTGACTCTCCAAGTATAGCCGATCAGGAGAAGAAATACCTGCTGGAATTGTAAATAACAACTCTGTAAAACTAAAGTTGTACTACAGCAGGGCTGGCAGAGATGGTGGCATTTTTCCATGACTGGTTTCCACAGAGAGTCAAAGTTTGTGACCGAGAGAAAGAAAACCGTTGATTTTCTCTTCTTCAGACCTATGTCTCTCTCTTCAGAAGACATGGGGCATTGCCAGCTTCATAGTGTTTGCCAAGTAAGCTACATTGACCAGTGCTTCGGTATGAATCATGCTATCCCAACAGCAAAAATAGTTAAAAATAGTCATTCATATAAGCCCTTGATACATCTGGCTTGCTTCATGTATTAGCAGTCAGCTCTAGGTAAAGTGACATGAGGTTCAAACATTTATTGGTCTTCAGGCTTCCTATGCAAGCTTACCCAACTGCCTTTATGGCAATACATTTTTCAAGCACTTTAGACCAGTGCAAAAACTCAGAGTCAGAGTAGGGGCGAGACAGCGGAGATTGAGGGCACTGCATGTCTTACATTTTGAGAAAAATCAGAATAAACTTTCCAAACTTTCTGATCAGTTATCCCAATGACAGCTTCCCATTGCTATATGAATGGCATATGAACATTGTCCAATCGACTAGAAACATTCTGACTTGGAAACTTTAATCTCTCTTCCTCCCCATGCTTGGGGTTGTTGCTACTCATATCAAGGCAAGCTCAGAACTAGATCATGGGAAGGTTAGGAAACCTTAGGTATGCATGTTAATATTAGCTGTTCCTCTTTGATGCAGAGCCATTAAATGTAGTCAGAAGATATAACTGTGCTCAATCTGCTTAGAGGCCCGTGTTGCCCTCTTGGGTTAAATGTGCCAGCCCTTCTCTGTGGTATTTACACAGGCTATTTTAAAAGGAATGATAACCCAATGCATCCAATCGGGTTAATAATTCCCGGATTTTAGAGCACTAATGTAAAATCAGATTGGCTGCAATGGCTTTCTCCATTTTGCACATCAGCTTAGTTCTTGAATAAATAGAAGGCAATACTTAGTGTATCTGTGCTACTGATGTATTATTTTCCAAGAGCACCTTATGCTGCCATATGTATGGTAACCTGAAAGTAATAACATATTTAACCAAAAACATTTAAAACAGATGTTCATTTTATTTATAAATCCGATTCAAATGTAAGTTAACAAATCTGTCATTACTCTTTTTTTTAGGGTTCTCAATAGAAATGTATCTTTTTTGTAAAATCCCTCTATATGATGGACAAATATGTTTCTGTTTTACATCTGACTTTCATGAACATTGAGTATAAAAAGAAAACTTTGTGAATTAGGACATATACAGGTTTTATGTTATATTTAAGATGAATGTAAGAATTTTGTGTTTTGTACATTATTTTTTCCATATTACAACTTCTTACTTAAATAAAGAAAGTAATAAGAAAACGTGTTCTTGGTGTCAGAAGTATTTTGCATTACATTTCTAAGCAGACTCCCTTAGGCTACCAATATGAACAGTGGGGCTTGTTTCCCCAACAATGACCACTTTTTACCCAACAAGGTCTCCCCAACAATGAAGACTGACGATGAAAGAGTGAAGGCAGGAGAGCACACTTGGGTGTTTCTCTCCCCCCTTACACCACAGAAAACAGCGCTGTGTGTACAGTGCTCATTCATTCATCTGTCACTCTTTTGTCAGTGGAACCAATCTTTCATAAATGAACATGTCTACGCAGCTTGAGACTCTATCAAATTAACCTGCCAGCAGGTAAAAAGTGCATTCACCTGGAGGTGCCTGCACATACCTGCAGCAACTTTTACTTCCATCTCTATACCTGAAAACCAAGGCTTTCTGATCTGGAAAAACTGCAACAATTCCTAATTAATGTAGCTTACCTTTCCTCACCCATGTAATTTTATTGGCTAGTGAAGAAGGGAATGATTAAGTGAGCAAGCTGTAATAGAAGCAGCAAAGCTTTGCCTATACGAAATGCCTCAGTATATGGGTATAGAGCAGACATTACAAACTGCTGCATGTATGTGCAGGCTGTGTTTGCTAGTAGCTTTATTTTTTTTTTAATGAAAGTCACTTTAACTGTAACTACCAATGGGAAGCACTGGAGGTTATAGCTTACAAGCCGCAGGCTTTCTAAAATACGATTTATTTACTGCGAATCTGAATTCTCACAGAGAACAATTTAGGAATGGAATGTGTAGCATAAATCGAAATCCAAAAGGTTAGTGTAGCACTATTTGCCCACTTAGTCTTTGGTAAATTGCTGTACCTCTCCCTATCTTATCTTCTGAGAGACAGCCTCTCTGGAATGCTTTTTATTAATATGCAATCATCACTGACCTGTTACCAATTAACATATGTTGCGAGTTTAACAGGTTTTACCTTTTTTTCCTTTACTGTACATTAATTATATCTATACAAGATCCTGAGGAATCCATGAATGACCAAAGGTGAACGAGCACTGGCAATGGAGAAGAACACACTGGGGTGCCCCTCACTCATTTTCCCCTCTCCAAAGAACAGAACAGTGCTGTATGTACAGCACTCGTTTCTTCATCTATCACTATTTTGCGTGAATGGGTGTACACTATGGCTCATATATGCTAACTCAAAGGGAGAACAATCTCCAGACAAGACTGTAGTTATTAAATTAATTATATATTACTTGAGAATACACAATGCAAAGATTGTGATAGAGAAACAAGACTGACCAAAATGTGGTAAATATTTTTTTAGTCCCAGCAAAGATCCCAATACGCATGGATTCAAATCATGCTTCCAGTCAACTATACTGATAATAGCACCCAGTACTGATGCGATTACCAGCCAATTCCTGCAGAAGTATATTAATATATACATATCAGCATATGTTGGCCAAAACTGCTTTTTGTAGTTTTGCATTTCTCATTTGTTTCCAATTTGTTTTAATGGCAGCAGCAAAAAAGGTAAAAAAAAAAAAAAAACAGGATAATAACCAATGAAAATCTCTGAACCCCAGTGGGGAGGCTTATTCTTTATAATAAAATCTTAAATTGTAATATAAACAAACTATTCTTCATCTGGGAAAAGAAAGTTAAAATCACCTTTACACACTTACTTTTTATAGCTCCAATATTTACAGAACTATATCTGTGCCTGTATTTCCTAAAAACCAAACACAACATTATTAAACGTTTATTACACTTTATTATAATTATCTCAAGTTATACCCCAGGATGTCCCCCTTGTCCAAAGATGCATTCACACCACCAGGGCACAGACCTACCCAGAGCAGTGACAAAATTGACAACTGTGTATAGGAATTTGGAGGGATCAAGTACAATTATTCTTTAGTATATAGGATCTCAAGCTGTTGTAGGGTTCAGATAAATAATAGAAAATAAAAGATCTAACTGATGTTGTGAAACTACAAGACCTGTATGTCATGCAAGCCACAATCTGACATGTAATGCCTCATACACTAAAGATACTCACATTGAGTTTTGGAAAAGACAACTTCCATTTGTATTAAGTAGGCAACAAATTTTAGTGCAACTAAAATAAAATAGGACACTGAATCAGTATAGATACAGATAGAAAATATTTTTACCAGTCCCAGGCTGCACATGGTCATACTGGGCGGTCATACAGCACAGACAGCTTTGTTACACTTTTCTTCACTCCAGGTAAAGCTTACCTAAACTCAGGGAATTTTTTTTTTTAGCCGTATTCGCGAATTTTACCGTGCTTCAAATAACGGTCCACGAACCCGACCCGGATACGTGATGTAAGCTCTTGGGTGCTCCTTCTGCAAATGCCCAAGCATCTCAGGCATGTGAAGGAGACTTTTCACGCAAATAGAAAAATTTGCCTATCTCAAGCATGTGCAGTAAGATCAGCAAATTTTTTTTTCATCCTACATCACCTGATCTTGCGCCTGGGTCGTGTGGCGTAGGATGAAGAACCCGGAAGAACAGGAGAAGATAGCGACGCCTGGAGCGTTGGCTCCGGGACAACGCAGGACCAGATGCAAGACACCCCTGGATGGATCGGACTGCCCTGCCAGTTTAGTTCCTCTTCACAATGTTATAGATTTAGTCACATAGCCTTGCCTGTTACTGGAGAGTAAAAGTGCAGCAGAAGACTGTTTAGTCCCCTTGATCTTGTCTCTTGTCAGCACTAATTCAATACGCTAAATTGACTTCATACATAAATTCTGCATCTGATACTGGAAAGACAAGATAACATGCCACCCACCGCTTACAGTAAAAGCTGGGCTGTGCATGGAAGTCCTTATATTTGCCATTGTAAACCCTTTGAACAAAAGTTTTTCTCAATATTTTAGAGTCAAATAAATCAAATAATAATAATAATAATAAATAATAATGTGAAAAGAAAACACTACTAAAAATAAAATCATGTAAAACTTTACTGGAGGTCATAACTAACAATTGTTTAAGGTCAAACAATTAAACTCTGAAATGAAAGAAAATACATAATGACAGATTGTTACCATAAAGTAAACCATTGTTTGGCACCCAGGCCTATACTTTAGCAGGGGTGTATAGGTTTGAATGTTTAGATTGAGATCTCCTTTATTTTTCTCCAGAACAATTTCTGAATATAATATATTTTAACAAAAAAAAACAGCTTGAACAACTTACAATCCCATACACCATATAGTTTAAATCATTTTAGTTTGTTACATCATGAAATAATTATATATGGAAATATTGTTACAGTATAAAACCATAACAGAGGGAAGCTCATAGGTCCATGCATTTCCAAGTGACAAAGAGTTCATCATTAACCCTTAAGTTTCTGGTGGTGCTTAAGGAAACCGCACAGATGTTGACAGGGTCACTTGAGCAAGTAAAGGCCATTCTGCCTGTGTAGGAATGACTGTAGTAATGTTACACCAGGACTGAGACATTTTCCAGGTCTGGCTATATTAGAGTAAGTGCAACTAATCCTCCTGGAGTAGTTCTTCTATCTCTTTGTCCCAGTTCTCATCCTTCATTTTGTCAGAGCCAACTACTTCATATTCCTGAACCACTTGTTGTAATTCCTGGATCCAGTCTTCGGACTCCTCTGAAATTTAGAATACAAAAGTTTAATAAACAAAGTTCAAAATGGTCTGGCACAAACCCAGAAACTGAAGTTGAAAAATAGACAAAGTTCCAGCCTGATTTCCTGAAAGGAAGCTTTTTTTGGTTAAGGCATGATCCAGGTTTAGCCACATAGCAGCTCAGGGGAGATACAATCATGTAAATCCTGGCACTGTTTAGTTGGTCACCTAATCTTTTAGTCATGTGCCTGTGGGGACTAATTTTGGTAGGGAATAAACCATTGTATACTGGGAACACACCAGAAGACCTGCTGTTCTAGGGATGATCTGACCCCACTAGTCTAGCCATGACATTTTATCCCTTGCTCAGATACTTAGATGTGCCAATTTCCACCACTACCAAACTAGCAAGGTTTATCACTTAATTTGTCAGTGGTTTTAATATTTTTGCCAATAGGCAGCAAAGTGGCTCAGAGGTTAGCACTCTGGCCTTTGCAGCGCTAGGTCCCAGGTCCCCTATGTGTAATATGCCGCTGCGTAATATGTCGGTGCTATATAAATACTGTGTAATAATAATATTAATAATAATAATAATAATAATAATAATAATAATAATAATAGGTGTATTTTGTGTCACACCAGGATTTTTTCAAGCAGATTTGTAAAGTTGCCTCTAATGGTTAATCTGTGTGATCCAAAGCAGGTTACCCAATTGGCAAAAAAATTAGGCAGTTTAGTTTATGTAAAAACTTAGAGAGCTTTAGGTTATAATGAGTTAAAAAAAAAAAGAAAAAGTACTTATTTCATCCCAATACCAACAACAATAATACAAAAAAAAATGGTCACCTTCTGCTGTGTCAACCTCATCCTTTTTGTCCAGCACAAGCTGTTCCATTTCTTTCCGTAGATCTTCTTGATTTATGTTACAGGAATCAAATGCTTCGCTCACAAACTCAGATACTTCTGGGCTGGTAGAAATCTCCTCTTCTTCCTAGGAATGGGAAACACACAGCATGCTTTACAGTTGTACATAGTATGGAGCTAGGGACAGAAATAGATTTACTGCATAATTTCACATAAAAAAGCACAAACAGGATAAAGCTACTAGATGTGCTGTTAGTGATTACTAAATTATATGTGTAAAACAATACACACTTTAATCAATTCTACAAAAACAACCTTTTTTCTGATCACTACTAAAAGTTGGCTGAAATCGTGCTAGCGGAGTGAATAATTTTGTGCCATACAGAAGTATTAGGTCATGTTTCTCTCATGATAAACTACATACATAAAACACATTGATAATAAAACACATAATTGTCACATGAAGAAGAAAATTAATTACCTCCTGAGTTTTCATTTGGTTCTTTATAACGACAGGTGGAGTCTTTGGTCTGACAGTTTCTAAACAAGATCAACAAACAATGACTGTATAGTATTTTAGGTATCAGCAAGAAACATTAAACATATCTAAACACACTTATGTTTTAAAATTTTGCTTTGATACAGGAAGTGCCATTTGGATTGCTTCCTAAAAAAATCACACCGCACTGCCTAAGTAAGCCCCTTATTAATCCTCAGCCATGATGCAAGATGTGGGGGGGCTCTTGGGGGAGGCTACAGAAATATAAAGGTGCCTTGATGGGTGCCTGTCACTGTGAAAAAGTGACTATTCCTAGAAGACTGTATTTGCATGCAGACCGACTTGAATAACACCCACATGTGATGCTGAGCTTCCATTATTAAAGAAATGTAATCCAAAAAATGAAAGGGATAGGTTTGGGACAGCAAGGCTGGGGAGGAAAGAACTCAGAAGACTGATGTCATAAAGACAACCTGGAGAAAATTATTTTCCTCTCCTTTGTGATTGCCGACAGTGCTTTGAACCTGAAAACCGGATACCTGGAGTGTACATACCTGCTGGGAAGGAGGATCACAGGATTAAAAAGATTTGATCACAGAACATATTTCTAGGAACCAAAGATGTGTGTCTAGTACCTTCTAAACCACCATCATCCGGTTTGTTGTTTGTTTTATCAGATTTGCCTGTGGATTGCTGGGCTGCCAATGCAGTTAGTTGTGCAGATTGCTTAATTAGTGATACTCTGTAGAAATAATTCCTCCAAAAGACTTCTTCTTTCACGCTAGAAAAGAAAAATTAGCATAGATGAAAGGAAGTGAAGGGAACTTTCCCAAGAGAAACACAGACAAACATGTAGAAGAGAGAAGAAGGTTTCACTTTTGTTGAATAAATAGTCTTTAGATAGGTATCCTAATTTACCTTCCTAAAAACAAATCAAAGAAATGCTTTCTCTGTAATGTAACAGATTACAGGTCTTGCGGGTTGACACTGCCTGTGGAAATTGCCAAGTCGGCAAGTTGCTATACTATCCATACAGACTGGATTTTCAGAGGATAGCTTTTGGAATAAAACAACATTTGAGACCAAAAAGTCTCAGTTTCTGTTGCAGATCTTTACTGACTTCCTGTAAAACTGTTGTCAGCAGAACAGGAAAAGAGAAAAAGCTTGGTAATAGAGCCCTAGAAAGTAGAAGAACAGATCATGATTCTCAGGACTTATCAATAAACTTGTCTGCCTGTCTCCCAACTGTAAAGTAATAAAATGATGTGCTTAGCAAGGCTGATTTATGTTATAGATTCTGTAGTGGTCACAGTCTAAAAATTAAATTTAATAAACAGCATTGGGAGTTCCAGTGTAAAGGACAACTAAAAAAAAAAAAAACACACACAACACAAATTCAGGCAACTTACAGTTTGGGGACGAGATCAAATCTCATGCGGTTGAGCAGCTCATCTTCCTGAAGCATTACAAGAGCGACAGGGTACATCTGACCAAAGTCAAAATTAAAATGGACACCAGCTGGAGGATCTCCGAGGAAGTTTCTTCGATCCTAGGACACCAAACACACAAACATTGCGATTATAAAATACTGCCAGGATAATAAATGTAAC
Organism: Pyxicephalus adspersus; assembly: GCF_032062135.1. Classification (NCBI taxonomy): domain Eukaryota; kingdom Metazoa; phylum Chordata; class Amphibia; order Anura; family Pyxicephalidae; genus Pyxicephalus; species Pyxicephalus adspersus. The sequence goes on along the minus strand of NC_092858.1, from coordinate 85,159,919 downwards.
CGATGTCTGTGTATTCCTCATCTTGTGGCTTTGAAGAGAAGGCTGACACAGACTTTGTGCTTGAGCAGCTACTGTCTATGAGTGATAATGAAGACTTTGAAGCGGACTGTGTGAAGACACCAGCATTAGTGCAAGGAGAGTTTAAATACTTGTGAACAGGTAGTAAGTTCATTTTATTACAGAAAATACATTGTGTGTTCCTTCTCAAGTACCTTGCTGATTTTATTGAAGTTCTGCTTTAAGTGCTTTAGTTAAAACAGAACCTCACAAATTATGAATATATTTCCCCCAAAGTATTCAGTCACATAGACAAACCAAGCAAGAGTCTAAATGTACTATACAGAGCTCCCATTTGAGTTTGCTTATTCAATAACTATATTTGCATAAACATTTTGAATAGTTTCTGTATGATGGTAAGTTACAGACACAACAAAGAACAAATTATGTAAATGCAAGTTTTTACAATCCTCATAATGGCTGAAAAAATATAGAAACAATTTGGTTAAATAGACTGCCTCCAAGGTGGATTTTATGTTGGATTTATTTAAACAAAGCATTTCTCAAAGTCTCTAAACATTACAAACTACCATAAAGCAGTGCTGCTTTAGGACTAAAGAACATTATCAATGAATGTTTAAACAGAACAAAAAATTGCAAATTAACAAGTGCAATTTAATGATATCATAAAGAAAAAAATTAGACAAATATTTTCCCCGCAGAAAAGGGAAATCTTTAAAATGACAGCAGAGGACCTCAAGCCAATGCAGGTTTCTGTCTTAAGCTCATTCGATTCCTTCTTGTTTGTCTTTAATTGAAACCTAGAAAAGAAGGTAATAAAAGTCACATATATAAAAGATTTCAGTTAACACCACTTTATCGAAGAAATAAATGCTTCCTAAGGATTTTCAATATTAGGAATTAGTAAGGACCTAACTGAACATTTTGTCTTTTAATCTGAACTATGTGATCTACCCTTACAATGCTTCAGATCCTTATGCACCTGAAACCCAGCCTATACCCTTAAATTATTAACAAATATTGCATTAAAAAATGTTTCAGAATACCATTTTTACTTTAAAATGCAATATAAAAGTTTATTTAATTTTTCAAACTTGCTACAGTCTTCAGGTCATTGAGCACGCACTCAAACACCTCCCTGAGCAATGGTGTGGGGACTACATATCCCAGGAGCACCGGACCCACCACTTTTTCTCAAAGTGTCTAATGGCCCTCAGACATGATAAACCTACCCGAAATCGTTCCTCCAAAAGAGACAGCTCACTTATCAAGTCTGTGATTGCATTGGTAAAAGCCTCTTGAGGGCTGTATTCAGGTGTGGTCTGAACTCGAATAACAATTTTATGCTCCAGGGGATGAGGCACCTTGTACCCTGCAAATAGCACCTGAGGATCTTTCAACAGCTGCCTGTAAAAAAAAAAAAAACCATGTAAAATTAAATCAATGCGAACACCATGAAGACTTCTTTATAGAGCAAATTTAAAAAAAAAAAAAAAAATACAAATAGAAAAACATCACAGTGCTAATGCAAGAACATGTTTCCTTTCCCCAACCTAACATCTGCCTGAGCCTTGCATTACACAGTATTTTCATAAAACAGGGGAAACAAACTGAAAAAGGAGCAACATTTTAGGCCTTGTGTACAAAATCTCAACACAATTGATCTAGCTTGTATTTACAAGGTACAGTCTGGTGTTAGGAATGGAGAAGAAGTTTTGTGCAGTTCTGCACCATGTTTTTAAAATCTTGCAAGAAAACTCTACAGTTGCCATTAAACATTATCTACAGCAAAAAAAGTGTTTACATCTGCTGGTTTCTGGGCACTCCAAGTACCAAAGAGAGAAGATAACAACCTGCTTAAACATTTCTTATAAATTAGTCCGTCTCTAATACTTGCAAGCATCATGTGCAAGTTACACACATTACACATGCCAGCTAAACAAATGGCTTTCGCCAAATACAGCTTCCTATACCCTACTCTGTCGCCTCACTGGACAAGGAAACAGCATCCACATAACTTTACTTTAGGTGTTCAAATCAATCCAAAAAAGTAAAACATCATTATTGATTTTTTTTTTTTTTGGGGGTAGATTCTTGTGCATTTTTGTCTTTGAGACTCAACAGGGAATTAGGGGAAATGTCTTTTAGACAAGGAGGGTATTCAGAGTTGTCACTAGAACAGAGGTCAACATATAAAGATTTCACCTGTATTTGTATATATTTCTAGCAGACTGATCATTACACAAAATAAAAACCTGAAAGAGTTCTTACATTTCCACACATTACCTAAGTCTGAAAAAGATGGCTTTAGATTCACCTCTATTAATTAAAAATTAGCACCAGTGCCCAAAGCTGCACTAAGCACAGCTACACATGATAACAATTCAGGTTCTCTTTACCTGTGTAAGTATTCTAGTAAATCTTACCACATGTATTTACTTACGATTTAATAATGTTTCCAATTGTGTGATCTTCTTTGTTTATAGTGAACAAGCAGGCATTTGGTACTTTTGTGTCTTTGGTGATGGTTATTCTATGAATAGAAAACAAAAAGACAAAATATTTTCTATAGGTAAACACACTGGGTAAAAGCTCAGACACTGTAGTCTTGCAGAAAGAAGCCTTTTGCTAGCTGTAGGCTTCCCTTCCTTTAAAGATTCAGGCTGGCCAATCACTATCATGAGCTGCCTCATTGGACTATAGGAACTTGCAGGAGACAGAAAAGGGCATGCAACTGCAACAATGATGCTTTGAGTATCACAAAGGCCAGCGATTTAGTCATACAGTAAAGTTTTATACAGTCAATTTATACCTGGAGCAATGAGCGTGGGAAGATCCCTTAAGAAGCAACATATATTATCATATTTCTTTCCTACTCTATCCTGGTTAACAAAAAAACACTTGTGAGATAGCAAAAAGAAAAATCCAGAGTCCCTCTGACCTCTTCCCAACCCCAAGCCATGGTGCTCATTTGTCTGGTGTGTGATGGGAGCCAATTTTGTTGTACTAACACTTTTTGCAGGCAGCAAAGTTTACCTTTTTAAGAGAATCTATAGCATCTAACACACACACATTGTGCCCCTGCTGCACCCTGTGGTTCTTTCCATGGGCTGCTGTGTCACATCTATGTGGTGTAATGACACAAGGGCTGGTGGGAGAAACCAAAACAAATAGAGGGGTGCTATGGGTAAGCTGGACATTTTTTCAAAGTTGGGGCTCACTGCCTACCAGAGAGGTAAGTATAACTAATCATCTTGCACAATGTGGCATTTTTTTTAGTTACAGCTTTCAGCAATAACTAAAGGTACTCAATACTGTTACAGGTAGGATCTCCAGGTAAGAAACTTCTCAGTCACAAAACATTACTTATTAAGGCAGTATCCCAGGCACAAATTATTCATTTTAACACAACATTACATGTGTTTTTAAATTACAAAGTTGTCTAAGTATGTGAATCTCATATATTATCTGTACAACAGAGCTCAGGGTGGGACAAATGAGAGGAAGAGGTGCTATTACAGTGCTTGATAACCAGTGATTTGCAGGGAGAGGACAGAGAGATAACCTCATCAGTCATCTGCTTCTTAATTCACTGTTGGGGGAGGGACAGGACCTGTGTGTGTTTCTCTGCTGAAGAAAGATAAATCTGCTCCCCTTCTCTGTGTACATTTAGCTTGAAGAAAACTCTATAAGGAGAGATAAGATTTCACATACGTGATTAGCCTGCATGTCTCCCAGTAAAGAAGAGGAGACCAGTGCAATACCTGAGATTCGTATTGTGGAATCATTCACAGCCCTCATACTCACTTCTTTTCCCCCTCAAACAACAAGAACGATTCAAAGGCCGGTGGCGCGTTCATGTTTGCGGCACAGCAATTCTCCTCCTCACGCTGCCTCTGTGCAGCGCTTCTGTATACAACGTGAGTACGTCACCTTGCGTCACTACGTTACGTTTCGCTCTGTTTCCACTTCCGTCTTCAACAGGCCATACTATAATCCTGATTAGCGGCCATTTTCCTGAAGACAAAAAAAATGGTCTTCATTATCATGGTCGGTGTCATTTAAACCACAGTGGTATATTTCTCCCCAGCTTATGTTTGTTTGCAGTGGTATATGTGCACACAGGCTGCTGTGAAAAAAATTTGTCTTCAGAAAGTTAACGCCACATGACACGTTTCCAAGCACTTTAAATTTATAGCCAGGCTTGTGTTCAGTATGGCTTTATGGACCGCTAGTAAGCTTCCATAATTACTTTAAACATACGAATAAATCATTTAGGATTATGAATATACGAAGTATTATTATTCAAAATATAACGCGAATATCTTGTTTTTCCCTTATCAAACATGGCCGTATAGAAGCTCGTTCCAGTCACGTGGCTAGTAGCTGCTGTGCCGTGTAATGTTGCCTTTTCTCCGATTGGTCAGCCGTGTTCGGGGTTGTAGGGCTTATCGCTGCGCAGGGGATTTGGCTGGTGCCGAGACCGCGGCACTTCTAACACTGCGTCATATTATGTCGTCCCAGGTGGAAGTGGCGGCTGTTGTTGCAGATGCTCAGGAGTCGGAGAAGTTAGACGGCTGTGGGCAGGTAATAGCAGGGAGCCAGATACAATGCCTGGCTGTGTATGTGCGGTGTCCCGGGGCTGGGGGGACACGAGGGGAAACTCACACACCACCTGTCATTGCCTGTACCGAGCTCGGTGTGTGTGCTAACAAATGGCCGCCAAAGTCAATATGAGCTCGGCAATGTGACCTCTCCATACACATACTAGGGAACCCTCATATTACTGGTCTATGGCTCTTCATGGCATATCCAAAACTTGGAGCTTAGGAAATTTATTTTTAATTTGTGCCCTATTGGAGAGATTACCTAACAGGAAGTGTGAGGAGATCTCTCCATCCCTCGGGTATTTGTCAGGACAGGTGACCCCTCTCTCTACACTTTGATTGCCCTTTGTTTTCTGTTCTGGTGATAAAAGCTGTCAAGTTCTGGGTGACACTCCATAAAGTGTCTGTTTTATTTTAGACAGAAAATGTCTCAGGGTCACTGCACAGCAAATTAAAGAGGAAGTAAATTCAAAAGTGCCTAAAACAAAAAAACATTTTTCTTCAATCTTGCAGTGCAATCTATCAGTCCTGAAAGTGTCTTCTATCGGGTCCCATGTCGTCCCGGCATACGTCTCTGTACCATCTTCGCCTTCTGGGTCCTTCTTTCTAGGTCACCCGATGCAGGTGCGAGATCAGGTGACGTAGTTTGGAAAAAAACTTGCCGATCCCACTGCGCATGCACTTGCCTTTTCAAATAAAGGCAAGTGTAGAAGGAGCACCCAAGAGCCTTCTGGGGTGTATGACGTAGGTATCCTGAGAGGCTTTGTGCCATCAGAGTTAGGGGGCGGTGCTTAACCTTTTTTCTTTTCTTTTCTTTTTTTTTTTTTTTTTTTTTTTTTTTTTTTTTTTTAAGGGTGTTGAACTTAAAAAAAAAAAAACCCCAAACAGAATTTTTACCTTACATAGTCGGGTTCCTTACCCTTTTATGTAAAGTGAAATTTCTGAGTTTAGGTACGCTTTAAGTCTTGAAGTAGAATCAAAAAGTCACCATTAGGTAGAGATTCTTGGCAGAAAATAAATGCAAAGTCTGATTGGTGTTTTGTTTGCGCGGCACATGTACGCTGTAGTGTGGAGCCTGGTTGTATACAAGAAACCATCACTAGTAGACCCAGATACTGGGGGCAATGTATCCCCGGGATGTAGCAGTGACAGGATCATGGAGCTGTCATTGCTGCGGGGTGCATAAAGAAAGTGTGCACCATAATGGCAAATGCCCAACCACGCCGTTGATTATTTAGTTCTGTTTTACCAGACTTCTTTACAGGTATGGTTTCTTTTAAAATGTTTGTTTTTTATAGAGCGGGGAAGTTTTAAACACTTAGATGGTTTTTTTTGGTTGTTGTTTGCACCTCACTAGGGAGATTTTCACTTTGTTTTACTTTGCATGTGATTGCATTAAGATGCATGTGGAAATGATAGAAAATCTCCCCACAGTGAATAAAAATTTCATCCCAGAAAGTTGTTCATGGAACAGCCATCACCTGTTGGAAGACTTTCTATCATCTCAGTGCTCAACCCGGGATTTTTTTTTAACCAGGTGGGAGGAAATTTTAGGCGGCTGGCAGACCTTGTAATGTGACCCAACTTATCAGTAACTACCCAAAAACAGCCGGTTGGGTAATGAAAAATGCCGGGTGGTGCGGCCAGCTAAATGGGGCGGGGGAGAACACTGCACATGTTGGTTGGATGACAACTCAAACTTTTGGCCTTCAGCTTACTTTGTCTTGGTGATAATGGACAGGGGATAAATCTCCCCAAAGAGGGACATACAGCAAGGAGGACTTGTCTGGGGGTCTAACCTTTTCCTGCTACATCCAAAACTAAATGTTTTGCCTTAATACACACTCTATATTGAAACTATAGATAGTTAAAACACTGGACTTTTTTGTCATTGGTGTCAAAAAGATTTTTCTTTACTTCCTGTCATGTGACAAGTTCCCTTCTTTTAATTTGAATCGGGGTCACCGTTGGAATACAGTATATCTATTTCTGCTCTGGTGGCTACTCACAATTTTCAGGCGACTGCCAAGGGCAACTGGGCAGAATCTGGTGAAATCCTCGTCATTAATATTGACCTCTGACACAGGTGGAGTGAGTGAAGAATAATTAAGCTTAGGTATAGTTATACTAACTTAGAATCAATTTTTTTTTTCTTGCATTAGTCAAATCATAATGGGTTCTGTGTAAATCTTGGGATAATAGTTTGGTCTTATTTGTTTATGCTTCGTCTGAAGGATCTGGGTATTATGATGACCTTGCCAGCACTGGTGACTAAAGAATGTGGGCTGAACTGTAAGTGCACCTGTCAGTATTTGCAATGTCTTATGACGTCCTATGACATGCTGCCTGATCGGCCATATATAATGAATAGGATATGTATTGTTCTTGATAATATTGATGCCTTATGTATGGTGCAGCTGTCACTAGCTTGGGCATAAATTCTGTAATATCTATAGTGTGGTATACAGAAATCGTCTTTCACCCAACGCCAGCCCCAGTACAATATAATGGTGGATTTATCTGCACATATTGCAATAGAGCAGAAAATTTGCCTGGGATCCACTATCTTCCTAGCTGCCTAATCTGGTTGTGACTTCAGTTCTGATTGTGACAACCTCTCTCCCCAAAGCTTTTTTTCTTCCTGGTCTTCAACTTGCCATATGTCTTCTCACCGGCACCATCATGCATTCTACCTGATAAAGTGACTGCCAATGTTCAGTGCTGGAGAGAAAAGACATAGACAGCCAGCTACAATGGGACCCTGGAAGTAATCAGCTCAGTAAATCCATGCATTATATTCTGCATCGGCTGAGGGTACAACCTTTGTATTTATTTGTTTATGCCCAAAAATCCACTTTAAGCTAGAAGAACAACCATATTTGTAATGTTCAAATGATTTATTGCATGTAAACTCATGTACTTCATGTACTATAACAAGCTACCCTTCCGCACCGCCATCTGTGCTGGCTTATTACTAGTTTAAAAAGGTCAGCAGGTTTAAATAAAATGTATGGTAACCTAAAAAAATAAAAGTTCATACAACTGGCTGTACACAGCCATGGACAAATTTGTCGGTACCTTTAGACCTTTTTGAAAAAGTCACACCTAAAATGTGATTAAAACAAAGACAGGTGTGTAATAAGACACGATATGGCTTATTCCACAAAGATTTTCAAAATTGGTCTGGACATATTTGTTGGTACCTATAGAAAAGTCACAAATATATTGCATTAGAGTGATTCTTTTCAAACTTTCTCAGTCATTCAGTCTTTAAATGAAGTACAGTAGTTGCTTTACTGTTCGTTTATCTGCCTTCATGTGCCCCACACTGAACATAAAAGCAAAGGAGAGAGTTGCCTGAGGAGTTTAGAAACAAATTATAGAGTGGTATGTTGAAGGCAAGAGTCATAGGGCCCTGAAGCAGCTTGATGTTCCTATGCCAACAGTGGCAAATATTAAGTTTAATGGTCATGGGATTGTAGTCGACCTCCCTGAACCATGCATCAAGAGGAAAACTAACCCTAGAATGGGCAGAATGTTAGTTGGAAAAAAAGGACAACTTCCAAAATGGTTAAAGCTTAACTCCAAGGTCCATCAGTGTCTGGTTGTATCATCTGTCCCTTTTTAGGTGACATTGGACTCAATGGAAGAATGCCCTGGAGGACTTTTCTGTTAAATAAAAGACCTAAAAAAAAAAAAAAAAAAAAGCTAGACTTAAATTTGCTAAAATGAACACTGCCATACTATGTTGCTTTTGGGGGACATAACTGGACTTTTCGGCAAGTCACATCAGCTTATGTTAGTTAGATGTATATAAAAAAAAAAGCTTTTCAAAGAACATTATACCTATTGTGAAACACGAAGGAGGCTTGTTATATATTATATATTGAGACAGCTTTGCTGCATTTGGTCTCAGGCTCTCAAGACTTTGCAAGGCAAATATCTTAATAAGATCTTTTGGAGTGAAAGGTGCTGACCAGTTTTGGAAAGTTTTGTCATAGGTCATGGATTGTACTGCAGGATAATGACCTAAAACACACAGCTATGACTAGAACAAGTGTGTCTAAGAACAAAAGATTAGACTATTTCAAAGCAGATTTTTAAAAACCCAGATTTGATTTCTATCGAACATCAATGGAAGGAACTGAAACCTAGAGCCTGGAAAAAAACTGACGGCCTGGAAATAGGCCAAAGTATTTGTTGACAGGTTCTGATGTCTCATTACAAGCTACAGGGATTGCTTTTTAGGGTCCCATCATATTTGTTCTAAAGTAAAGTCTGAGTTTTGTTAAATATAGAATAAACAACGAGGGGTGGCGTTTGCTTTTGTCAGTTTTAAGTTATAGCAGAGACAACTGTGGATTCTTTTGTGTACATAGGGGGTACAAACAAAATTGTCTACATTTGTACGGAACATGTTTTATACAGCACTTGTCTTTTATTCTTTCATGCTTTAAATACCTGGTGATCCTGCCAGTTCATATAAGGCATTGTGACAGCATGAGAACTATGCTGTCATTTCACCAGAGCAGCTTCCTAGTTTTCACAGTATACATGACAAGCTTTGGTGTAAGAGCTTCCCTCAGATTCGGTAGGAAATTGGAATCTATAACACTGCTTGAATTTTCTTGATGACTAGTCCAGTGTGTTCCCTCCTCACTAGTAAATTTTGGTCCTGAATGTATCACACCTTGTATTCTGACCATTACAGTGTACCATTTTAACAAACACACTAGCTGGACAGATAGGAAAGGGGAACATGGTTGGTTTTGCTAATGGGTAGTAAACTACTATTTTTTTATATTTTTAAACTTCCTAATGTTCATAGAGAACATTCATCTCATGGATATTTGTTTGTTTTTTTTACAGTGAGTGTTAGGATAGTTATCATATTACATTCTGTTCTACACAGTTTTACTCCAGTTGGATTACCCAAGATTATCCTAATTTGTTGTGCCATCTGTCCCTAACAGATTATGAATATTTAACGGTCACTTAAATCCGTTGCTGCTTCAAGGACAACTTTGATTTTATTGATAACAATATTAAGGTTTGTTTTAAAATGCTGGTTTTATTGTGTAGGTAATGAAGTAGCCTGGTGGACATACTGATTTACACATTTACTGTATACAAAATCTCTAGGAAGAGAAAAGGATTTTATAGCCCTAACTTCTGGCCATGTCGGTGGAGAATGTAAAGTTTAGGTCTTGTATGTAAATATCCTCTTGTCTCCTGTTAGATGTAATGTATCTGGGAATGGATGATGCTGACTGTATGTCTGATCTTAGAAAAAAAGATATAGCTATTGTATTTATGCATCCAGAAATATTACATAAAAAATGCTAAGCATGATTTGTATCTAAGCTCATTTTTATATCATAACCCCAATGCAATTTATGCAATCAACCCTTTAATTTTATACTTTACTTCTATGTGTATCCCCTATTAAAAAAAAGCTGACTGCACTTTTAAACAAAGTAGAGCTATCATGTTTTCATCCCCTGACTGAACATAACCCATTCATGTAACTCCACATGTTCATTCTTGCTAAGATTCCAGTGTTTGGCGGTTGTGGAGGGTATCCAGCAGCACCTGTTAAGTAAAGCCCTATAGACTTCTAATAAACAGCTAGTTTCTCCTTGGAAGTTAACATTGGCAATCTCCTACTACTCTCAGTTGAGGTTTCTTTTCAAAGTACTTTTAACTTATTTCGCTCACATTTATTACTTGCTGAGATCATCGCCACATGGCTTTCATTTCATTACCATGCAGCAGTGACATTGCAGGAAAGTACCACAGACTATGGAAAGGATAACTGGACATCTTCTGACTACTTGCCCAATAAAAGAAGTCCGTGCATTTTTACTGCACAGATTCTGCTGAATATAAACAAAGTGGAGAAGCAATGGTTGTTGGGATCACTGTCAATAAAAAAGTGTGAAAGGAAAGATTTTAGATTGTGGGTTTGTGTTCTATAATGGAGACACTTCCCATGATATTCAAAGTTTGGTGAACTGTGCAGTGTATGGACAAGAGATTAGGCCTTGGTATCTTTTAGGTCTGATTAGGGTATTTTGCATATAAATTGCTCGTCATATTCCTGCATAGGGACTAAAAACAAACAAAGGTATGTTGGGTATGGAGTCTTGGAGAACCAAATACTTCAAGCTGATCTTGGGGTTATATAAATTTACCCTTGATGTGTTACTTTCCCTTCACTGCAAGCGTTGAATGCTTTCTTTGCTCAGCAGTTCTCCTGGCTCACCCAGAAGCCAGCGCTTTCTTCCTTACTCTCAGACTCTCCTGTATGCTCATTTACAACATCAGGCTGTTGCTTTTGCATTGTTTGTGAAGATGTCTGAGTGCTTGCATCTAATGGAACATTTAAAAGACTAGATATGAAGGTAGGAGGAAGCCTGCAGCATTAAGGATAACATAAGTATAGATGCTTTCGTTGTTACCGCTAGACAAAAAACAAGCATTGAACCCTTGGAGAAGCACCCCCAGTGCAAGAGTAAATTTGATTTTCACTTTCACAGCGTGTATATATGTGCTTTACCTATACTATCTCTTTTCCAGGATTTTGTCTGAAAAAAGAATCCTTTACTTTTCCTTTAAACTGATCACTTTCTAAACTGCTTTAGGAGTCTCAGCTCCTATTTTTCTATAGTAAAATAATGCTTACTAGGATACACCCTCTATTAAACTGCACCTGGGATTTTGACAATTATGGTAATTGATCCTTCATTGTTACAATACATTGGTATGGAAATACACTACAAAACGAACAGGCATGTATGTTATGCATGAAACTATATACTTTTCTGGCATTTAAAGTAAACTTCACCCGTAGTAGGCAAAGTAATAGGCTCACTTCAAAACAAAAGAGACTCTCAACCTAAAATTTCCAAGCTCTTACCAAAACCCTAGAAACCGGACGGTAAGGAGGTCTGGCAATTGGATTTTCTGACAGATAGTTCAGTATTATGGGGCGGTGTTTTGTGTTTCTCTATACTTCTTAGTACACATTTGTTAGCAATAGGCACACCTAGTGTTTTGTAGCTCCTTAGATATTGTATAGCATATTGCTTTCCTTTAGAGCTTGTGGTATTACATGGCAATACACCCTTTATGCATGTTGCAGTGCCATTTATTTTGCACTTAAATCTATTGTGTTAACAATACAGAGGTGGGTACAGTTCTGGCTGGACTGAGTGTTTTGAAAGCCCATTCAAAATTAACGTGCTACCTTAATATAAGGAGAGTTAATGTACATATGAACATAATGTGCCAAAATCCCCAGGAACGGTGAACCAAATCCCAAGCTGGACTTTAAGCACATGTTATAAGAACACCAATGAACGCAGTTACTGATTGTTTTACAGAAAGGAATTTAAATATAATTAGTGTAAGTACCTAAATTTCACGTCAGCAATCTGTAAGTGTGAGAAGAAGGGCCAGCACTTGAGACAATGCAATGGAACCCAGACAGAAAAGTAGAGAGAGAAAGTAGAGAGATTCCCTACACTGTCTGTTTCTGCTCTTTCAGTATCCAATATTAGAGACCGAGGGTGGTGAACTACCTGTTGCCTAATTGCAGCAAAGGCAGGTCAATATGATGGCTGTGCTGTGTGGTAGAAGTCTGTAAAGGACTCAACACATATATATAATTTTTAAAGACATCTATGTGTATATTTAAACACTGAGTCTTTTTGCAGGCTGTTCAGCTTTTAAGCACTGTGCTTTACTTTTATTCTCTCATTTAAATTGCCCTGTATGTCTGTTTTGTTTGTCTCTTTTGTAGGTTAAATTCAAAGACGGCTGGGTAAATTAACTTGCATTTGTATTATTAGAATACATAACATTTTGTTTCTCTTTAAATGGGGTCTTTCTTCTATTCTCCTTCACTTCCTACATTTATGTGATCCTATTTGCTTGTTGGTTTTGTGTGTTGTTAGCACACTGAATCTGTTCATTGTAGTTAAGTCCGGTAGTTTAGTTCTGCGTGTTGACTAAGCAGTTTTGTCAGTGGGCTAAACTAGTTAAACTATTTTGCTTGGGCAAGGCACCAGAAACTTGTTCCAGAGATCTGTTTTCATATGTGGTAATCCCTTTAAGTGCCCCTAAGCGCTCTGATTGAGCTTGTATGTTGCAATCCCAGTGACTCAGTTCACTGTATTCCTCAAGCTGCTTTGCACGTAAAACCAGTGACCCGACTAAGTAGTGTGCTTGTGTTCAGAGTCTGATATAGATAGTGTTTTCTACCACAAACCTTTCAGATCACTGGAACTGCCTGATAACAGGAACTGCAATACATAACAGACCTGTTTATGAATGTTTTTGGGATCTTCAAATAGTGACATGTGAAAACAAGATCTGTTGAGAAGGAACAATATTTATTTACAATGTCATAATATAAATCAGTAATATAAAATGGTTGGTGACACTCATCTGTAAAAATAGTATAAAACTCCATCTAAAACCATCTATGATGTAAAACCAACATGTGAATGTTGTATTCATTCCTGGTGATAAATCACTTTCTGCATGGGTTATGCTGCTGTAATACTGACAGAATAATTTGGGTTGATTTTTACTTTCAGGCCTGTTTCCTTTAGTTTGTAATTCTTTACCTAAGTTTTGACACCCCTCCTCCCTTTTTTTTAAATAATATGTAATTTACTTTTGGAAGACCTCTGGATGTGCCTTGGCCATGGTTTTAGGAGGAAATCTCAAGTCACTCTGTCTTTCAGTCTTTGGAGTCTGTAAATAAAACCTTCAACATACCTTCAAAACCTTCCACTAGTTTTTATTTGATAAAGTATTTTCTTTATTGATTGAAACTGCAAACATAAAAGGCATTTCATGATTGGATGATTGGTGTTAAACACAGTTGAGCATTTTTTGCAGCCTCTATTTCCACTGTTTTATTATCTGTTGCACTCCTAGGCAGGTGCTGACAGCCAGCAAGCCCCTTACCCAGTCACATTATAGGACACTGAGGTAGGTAGTGTAACTTAAAGGATCTGCTGCTAACATCTTGTGGAAGAAACCCTTTGGAGATCTTGCAGAGTACATGCCTAACTAAAACCTACAGAGTGTTATGCAGACAGCTTTAGTGTTTTGGCTGATCAATGTAAATTCAGTGTACAAAGCCAAAGTTTGAGATTTTGTAGTTTGTACCTCAAGACATAAATGAACTGAAAATTAGTTTTAGTAAAGAGCAATATTTCACTTTTCATTTCCCTGATCTGGTAAAATACACAGTGCTTTGAACAGCAATGATCTAAATGTACTTTTTTATTAATAGCATGGTACTTTGCTTTCTTTCTATGAATAATTTATGTACAGTTTAGTTTAACTATACACACGTTTGTGGTTGTATGAACTCCATTGTACAAGAATGTTGATGGTGGTGCTCAGTACACTGCAAAACTGCATTTATGCATGTATTCATGTATACACGAGTCCTATATAGTTTCAGCCACAAAATACTGAATACCTATACACAGTCACTAGATTTTCTCTGATATTCCCTGGCTGCATGCTTGTTTTGGGTCATTTTAGGCCAAGGGGGTCAGGATTACATCCAGGAAACATACTTTTCTGGCTTCTTCTGAAAATGCTTATCCCATAACATGTTTGCTTTAATAAAAATTTAAGGGTCTTAAAGTGGCCAGTCTTCTATAGAATATTTGCTGAGTTGAATCCATTGCTGGGCTGTATCCATTCTGTAAACCAGTGTTTATGGATGTACAGTTTGTCCAGATTCATAAAAGGATTATTTGCATTGCTCCACCCTTTATCCTAATATGAGGAGTTAACACCTTAAATTATGGATTTGTCATAGAACTGAGGCACAAATAGCTTCTTTGTTTTATCCTGTGCCCTGGAGGATTTTTCATTGCCTTGCCTTGCCTATGTCCACTTTATCATAACCTGCTGTTTACACTGTCCCATGAGATATATAGACAAGCATTGGACAACACTATTATCTTAGGCTAGTAAACATTTATTAGATTTAAAAATATTTGTGCGTTTTCCCCTCTTCTCTGACTGATTTAGACCTTTATTGTCCTGTTTCTTGTAACACTGTCATGTTTTGTTTCAATTTGTTTGTATTGACAGATTACGATGGGTGAAAGCAAATTAAACCGATCCAATGAGGATAACCTTGACTTGTTGGCAAATGCCAGTTTGCCTGTCTCTATGGTCAATGGAAAAGATAATCTAGGAGAAGTACAAAGCACAAATATCGAAGAAGGTCTGGTGCCAAACCACCTGTTAAATATGTCTCAAGAGGAATCGCCTGGAAAAGAAGATTGCAGACTAAGCCCACCTAGGGGGCAACAAGTCCCAGCAAGTGAAAACAACCAAGAAAAGACACTTGGTAGGAAATACTGCAACTGAAAAGCAGTCTGTTTAATCATTTTCTGGCAATTTTTGTGTGTAGTGATACTCACAGAATTTGTATATGACTTGCAGGTAAAGAAGTTCTGCTTTTAATGCAGGCTTTAAATACTTTGAAGTCTCCAGAGGAAAAACTGGCTGCCCTTTGCAAGAAATATGCTGATCTTGTAAGTATTACTAAGTAGTTCCTGTGTATGTGTTGTTGTTAAATTGTACATTATGTCATGAATGATGGTTTTACCACATTTATTCTTGTAATATTCAATTCAGCTGGAAGAGAGTCGGAACTTCCAGAAGCAGATGAAGATTTTGCAGAAAAAGCAGTCACAGGTGATAAAAGAGAAGGTTCACTTACAGGGTGAGCACAGCAAGGCCATTCTCGCACGAAGCAAGTTGGAGTCACTGTGCAGAGAGCTTCAAAGACACAACAAAACATTAAAGGTTAGCCATATCGTAATCTATGTTTTATCCTATTGCCTTCCTAGCTAGATCAGAAATGATATGGGATTCAGATTATATCACACTGCCCATAAATTAGACCTTTGTGTCAGCTTTTAGCATACTAGTCTTTTCATTTTGCGAAGAATTAGAAAAAAAAAAAAAAAGGAAAACTGAACACAAAAATTCAACACAGAGGCAGCCTCAGATAAAGCATTTTGCAATGAAACTTCCTGAAATGTGTAATGTGTAATGTGTTATATGTCCTGAATATAGCGGATTTACATTTGTCTGGCTCTCACTATCTAGATTTCATATCTTTTTTTTTTTTTCTGTGCTATTTCCAGAATGGGACACATGATCACCCTTGGTTCCTTCAGAGATTTCTAGCGGGCATTTATCTCCTGTCTGGTGGTGTCTAATTTCTGACACCATTGTCACTAGGCAGGTACATAGGACCAGTAAAACCTCCCCTCCCTAAACTCTCCGTAACCACAAATGAATATTATAGCAAAGTCTAAAAAGTTGTGGAATTCTCAGTTTTTTCTATGTACCGAGTTATTCTTTCCACTGAACAGTAATGTTAGGAGGCCCTTTCGTCAGATAGGGTCCTTTCTTTACAGTTTTCTGTATATCGATTCTTCTTTAGGGCCACTGTTATTATTTTTTTATTCACAATTGAAAATAAAAATAATATGGTTGTATGGGGAGGTGGGTGATCATGTTATGTACACTGTGTGAATTGTGTTATATTATTTGGGGTGTTTTAAAGGTCTTTCTTCTCCCTTCTTTTGCTTCTTACAATCTTGTTCATGTGGTAAAATGCTTTGGGACTTGCGATGATTTGATTACTAATCAGTATATCAATCAGTAGGGTCAGTGCATACAATTAGCAGTTTATCTGCTTATGTTTATTAGGCCTTAAGGTGAGAAAAAAGATAACCACATCTATGGTTTTACACATTACAAGAAATAACCCAATGTTTTGCTGGTTTGTATTTTTGCATTACATTGTCACCAACTTAGCTGTTTGTGTCTTACTGTATAAGTAAAGCGCCATCATCCCATCCCTTTAGCAGTAGTAAAATCTTAGAAAGCATCTTAACAAAAAAAAAAATGTTTTGCAGAGGTTTTCCTCTAAATTGATCTCCAGTTCTGTTGAGAAATTATGAAGGTTCATATTCGTTTAGAAAAATAGCCTAACCAAAACTTTTTACTCCAATTTAGGAAGACAATCTGCATCAGGCACGTGAATACGAGGAAGAGCGCAAAGAAGCCACGGCGCATTTCCAGATGACCTTAAATGAAATACAAGCACAGATGGAGCAGCATGATGTCTACAATGCTAAGCTCCGCCAGGAAAATGCAGATCTAGGCGATAAGTTAAAGAAACTTATTGAGCAGTATGCTCTACGGGAAGAGGTGAGGGTTTTTTTATATGCATTCAGTCCTACATCAGAGACAGTGATTACATTTTTACTAATAAAACTGGGGGGTTCCATTGTCTGAAGGCATAAGCATTTTTACTGTATTTTACAAATAATCTAAGGTTATAATGGTGCCCAAAATCTTATGATATTTTTTGTAGTTGGTGGATTATAATATATAATATTATAAAAAATTAAAATGTTGAGTTTCTGCAATTTAAAGGAGTCGTCCCCATATCCCCATGTCCTTAATCGTGGACTACCTGTATAGCCATTCCCTCTAATCCTGAGAGGAGAGCGCAGCACTAGGGGGCAGTAGGGCCCTGCTGCATGGGCATGTTCTGCCCGTGAACATTATTGTTGTTAAGTTATTGTTCCTAAGTGTTCACAGCCAACAAGGTCATATTTGAGCCTTTGTTGTTAAGGTGCTGCTCTCCCCAGGATGCCTATCTTTCAAAAAGCAATTGCTTATACATGGTAGGTTATAAAATTTCTGCATATATCTTAGTTTTGTATTTAGCGGTTTGCCAGGAGTTTTACTTTTATTTTCTCTATTGTGTCTCATTAAATAGACAGTGTTATCATTTAAGTCTATTGATTTTTTTAAATGTACTGTTTTTTAAAAATTTGTCCACTGTTCAAACAACCAAGTTCGTAAACAGATGCAAGAGGCTATTAGGAATTTATTTGCTGTATTTGCACAAAACATTCAAACATTCAGGGTGGAGTGGCCTATTATACTTTTGTTTCATAATTTATGTATTCATTTGCTTTGTTTTTTTCCTCCATATATAATATATAATTCTAACTGTGCCAGGCTTTTTTTTTTTTTTTTTTTAGCACATTGATAAAGTCTTCAAGCATAAAGAGCTACAGCAGCAGCTAATTGATGCCAAACTACAGCAGACAACTCAGCTTATGAAAGAAGCCGAGGAAAGACACCAGCGGGAAAGAGATTTTGTAAGTACAAGTCATTGCTGGAGATACTATCAGCATTTCTATGACATTTCCATTTTTTTATTTGTGCATGTTTTTAAGTAACTTGACTGATGGAAATCTAAAATGTTTGATGCACTGCTGACCAGTGGGAAAGATGTCAACCTTTATTGATAATTTAGGACACACCAATTTTCTTTTTGGCTGACCTGAGAGGCACAAAGTGCTCATTGCTTAAGGAACCCCTAGCAACCTCTGGAGGAACCCTGGTTGAGAAACCAAATTAAATTACATAAATGGCTGTGGTAGCTGTATTCATTACCTTCAGATCACCATCTTTCTATATATATAGGAATTCTAGGGCTTGTTGGGATTTTCAAAGCTACACAAGCTACCTCCAATGCAAAACCTCCAATAGCTCATTGCTCCTAAAATACTGCTACATTTGGTATATGTTTACAGATTATTCCTGTTTAC
>NC_092858.1:85106675-85140317 GCF_032062135.1 Pyxicephalus adspersus | reverse complement strand
TTATTAATACACAGTATTTATATAGCCCCATCATATTATGCAGTGCTGTACGAAGTCCATAGTCATGTCACTAGCAGGGGCTCACAACCTAATGTCCCTACCATAGTCATATGTCTATAATACAGTCTAAGATCAATTTGGGGGAAGCCAATTACCCTGAATGTTTTTGGGGGATGTTGGAGGAAACCGAAGTACCCAGAGGAAACCCACACAGACACAGGGAGGACCTGCAAACCCCATGCAGATAGTGTCCTGGCCGAGATTCAAACCTGGGACCCGGCACTGCAAAGGCCAGAGCAGTAACCTCTTGGCCACCGTGAATCATTTTATATGTGAAACAAACTTGAGCACTGTAGTCATAGCATTAGTGTTCTGAAAACTGCTATATCAGTTGAAATGTTTGCAGCTACTATCCTATGGGTTAAACATTTTTTATTATCGTCTGAATATATAGCTACAGTGTTCAGGTATAACACTGCTGTGGGTACTTCTACAAAATACAAATCAAAGTGTTTTTACAATTTGTAAATCCAAAAAGGTATTTTGGAATGAAGGTGGCAGGACTGAAATGAATACTAGCTGCTTATATTTAGGAGCATGGTTCAAAAGGCAAAGTTGACCAAAACAATGAGTATCACAAGGTCCTACCAGTCATAGCAAGAAAAACAATTATATATAGCTCAATATAAAATCAGTTTAACTTCAAAACACCATATAAATGAAGAGTTGCAACAGAGTTTAGTTAAAAGGGTTGGAGAGGGTTTCTATCTTTAGAAACACAATGAAGTTCAAGTGGGTAATGCTAGAGCTTTATCTCCATAAATGGATCCCTAATGTAATTGAGCTTTACTGTTTTTTCAGCTTTCTCTTTACATGGACAAGTTTGAAGAATTTCAGACCACAATGGCCAAAAGCAATGAGCTTTTCACAACATTCCGTCAAGAAATGGAAAAGGTTAGTTTTTGTAGGCACCTGCAGAAATTATTGTTAAAATTGTTTTGCATTTGTTTACCTAAAGAAGGCCATGGTATAGGTATCGACTGTTTCAGATTGTATCCCCTTCACTTCTCACACAGCAGGTACATACAAAGTTACAAATATTTTATGTATGTGAGCACACTTAAAAACATTACCCAACAACACAAGCAGCCTAATCATTGTGAATGGGCTGTCATAATAATGATAATGGAAATGTTCCTGATTGCACAATTTGTCCATTGCTTGTCCCACATTTGTTGTAGTGTTCTGTTTTAGGTGTACTTTGTATAAACATCAGGGTACCATTCATAATATTAATGAAACTTGTGATAAAATATGCACACCTGGTATATGTGTGGGAGTGTTCTGCCAACACACCGATGTGAATTCAGCCATGGGGAAGATGAAAACCAAACTTTCAAGCACTGTTTCCCCAAAAAGTCACCTAAAGTAAATCAGATCTTTTTCGAAGTGCTGCAGTTTGAACAGATAAAGTTGCGAGAAGTAAATAAAAACATGAATATGAAAATATGATAACATAACCTATACAGGCATATAAATGGGGCTTAAAAAAAAAAACTTGCCATTTGATGTTTTTTGCCTAGATGACCAAGAAAATAAAGAAACTGGAAAAAGAGACCATTGTTTGGCGTACTAAGTGGGAAAATAATAACAAAGCGCTATTACAGATGGCTGAAGAGGTAAGTAGGACTTAGAATCACCTTGAATGATATTCTCTTTGAATAAGTCTTTAATTCTGTTGTTCTTCATCTGTTATCATGTGTTCCAGTGGAATAAAATAAGTTAAAATGAAAAGAATGGTAAATTTAATCCACTAGAGGAGGAATTCACAAAACCAAAGTGCGGGTAAGGGGAGTGAGGAATTAGTTTCATGAAAACAACCTTGCAGGAAATCTTATTATTAATAAAAGTATTTATATAGCGCCATCATATTACACAACGCTGTACATTAAATAGGGGTAGCAAATAACAGGTACAAACAATGCCAAGAGGAACCTGCCCAGAAAAGCTTACAATCCAAGAGATATTTCTCAAATGCAGGAAAATCACTTGGCAATGCCATGAATAGGTATGAGATTTCCTTTCGTCCAAAGTGGTTCCCTACAGAAAAAGTAATATTTATATCTGTGGCCCATGTCTCTTACTGTCTCTTCATTCAAGCACTGCAACCTCAGTCAGATTTTTCATTGTTTTTCACTCCTGCCAAGCACTGTTCTGCCATCCTCTGACCCCATGGTACTAGAGATTCAGTATGAGTGGATTAAAGAACCACAGCAGAGTGGGGGAAAACAATAAATCCATCAGTCAGTCTGACGGAGGCCGCAGTGCTTGAATATAGAGAAGGAAGAGATCTCTGGTGAAAGCAGAATTATTACCTTTAGGAAGTTTAAGTTGGTAACGATTAACAATTCTTTAAACAAATCATAAAAACATTTATTTAGAATTTGGAACCACTGATAATACTGTTTTCCTTAATTAATGCATCTTAACATTAATGTTATCACTGATTCAAAACTCTCATTGATTTTTCTCCAAGCAAATGGTTAAGAAATGAATGACAAGATTGTTAGTATAGGTCTAAAAAAAAGTTCATGAGTCTAAAATCGCAAGAACAAGTTAACAACTCTGAAGGAAGGAAACGGGCATGAAATTTTACATTGGTTATTCTGAATAAATCTAGCTATATTTAAATCAAGATCATATTGCTACATATCAATTTCTAGTCCTCATTGCCATTCATGAACAAGTTTACAGAGGAAGAAATCTAGAGACATCACGCAAGCACTTTAAAGCCTTCAAGCACCACCAATTAGGTAGAAAACCTTGGGGAATGGTGTCATGCAGACCCTCAAAATCTGATGCAAAGTGTGGTGCAGACCATTTCATTTCTCTGAAAGCTTTGTTAGTCTCACTGGTGAGGTTTGATTTTCCTTCACATTTCTCATACCCCAATGTAAGAGAACAAGGATTTCTCTCATTTGTGAGGTTGTAAAAAACATGCTGTTAATGGGTCTTCAGGATTAGAGATAAACACCGCTGGGCATTTTGTAGTATGTTAATAGTTCTTTCTTTTCTAGAAAACTGTTAAGGATAAGGAGCACAAAGCATTACAAGTGAAACTGGAGCGTCTGGAGAAACTGTGCCGAGCCCTCCAGACAGAGCGCAATGAGCTTAATAAGAAGGTTGAGGGTCTTCAGGATCAAGTATCAGATGGTGATGGTGGGGGCACAACTGATGGAGAGTCATTGGAGACTCGTTCAGTTGAATCTACAGAAGAGAAGAATGTGATAAGTAAAGAATCTGGAATCCAGCCTATTCCTGAACCTCTGCTACCCGATGGACAGATTGTGTTGCAAAAGACTGTCTCAAAAGGGCCGCCTTCTGGCATTGATTCTGTTGACTAAAATGGGGCATTTAAACTGTTAAGAATGCAGATACACAAGCATATGTATATACATAAAAATATACATATATATTTTGTGTATACCTTTGTTGGTGGTAATTTGTTTTGTGGTGAGAGATTTCTTACTTTTTCTACTATATTTGTATTTTCATAGGAGTACAAGTGGTACATAAATCTAGCAACTACAGTTTAATAGATTTTCTCACATTACAATTTGGCAGCTGTTGTCATTTTGCTTTTCTCTATATAATCAGCCTGACCCATACGTTTCAGGCTCATCATCATCTCAGGTGCAAGGCTGAAAGTAGCCAAATTCTGTTTGTGGAAGACCCCCAATTGGGCTGTCACATAAGTAAAAGATCCCTGCTTCAGCAACATGAGGGATGAGTTTACTGCGTGCCGCACAGTTACTGCTGACATAGCTGTATTGCATCTCTACTGAGATATAACATGAGACTGCCTGTCTCCTATGTTAATACCATGACCTATTATCAACATAGGTAAAAAAAGACAACTAAACCAGCATGAAGCAGATCAAGGATCCCATACACATTGCTACCATGTAGTGTCTGTAGCTGGGGATTTTCAGTGGAGCAGAAACCATTTAAAAAATGTTATTTACTTTAAGCTATTTATTACTCCCATGTACTGTGGACATCAAAGGCCAGCTCTGTGTGTGGTCACATTGCATCAGTCAGTGGACTTTAGTTTTCTCTAACTATAAGATACCCCTTTAGGTCCCTTTTGCTTCAGAATAAGACTGAGTGTCACAGCGCAGGATTCATGCCTATATTACTTAAACCCAAGTGTGTCCGCATCTGCACACAAGAAATTTCTTACTTCTCTTCTGATTAATACTGCTTCTTCTAGTTTTCCAAGTCCCTGCTTGATCTAATGTGGGGATGTCATTGCTGAAATACTTTGTCTGCAAGCAACAGGTTGGGCAGGACCACTGAAACAAACTAGCCTGGGCCTTAGGAAGTCTTCCACTTTGTCCAGTCCTAGAAGCAGCCATTGTATAATGATATTGAAGCTCTAATAATATGAAGATCTTCATGGGTAGATCTGTGATCCTATATAATAAAGGATTCTAATAGCTCATGTTAACATTGGATATAATATAATCTGCTGTCCACCTGAAAATCCATCGAACAAACATTTAATGTCCTAATGGTTTAATGCAAAATGCATTTGCAGTGAATTCAATTCTATCCACTTTCTATTCACATGCATAACTTCAGCAACTAAAATAATTTGTGGACAACTGGATTAATAAGCCCATAACAATCACATGTTCACTTTCCGGCATGGTAAGATATGAAAAATGTTCATGTAGCCATTACTGGGTACATCTTATAAAACTCAATGGAGGTAAATTGTAACTAGGCAGCAGTTTTAGAACTGCATTGACACCAGTAGGGGCTGCACTAACTTCACATATGGATGTTTTTTGTATTAGCAAAAAGAAGCTACAGTTATTTTTTAGGTAGTGGATATTTGTATTCTAAAAAGGAGGGGGTTATTGGTCAGAAGTATTATTAAGCATGTCAGAAAATCAATGTTCACACTATTACATGAATTGATTATTATCTATTGTTGCTACTATAAGGAAAATTGTGGGAGTAGGGAGTCATTTTATGAATAATATGGAAGATGTTTAATGGCCTTGCAGGCTGTCTCCTGGTCATAAAGCAACTTGCATGGTCTAAATCAATGGTCCCCAACTTTTCTGACAGCAGGGCCTGGTAGGTAAGACAGTATTAGATTTTGCTGTGCCCCAGTATATGCACAGCTTCCACTACTCTGCTATTCCCAGCAGCTCCACCTCCAGTCAGCACACTAGCTGAGAATAGTGGAGCAGTGTAGGAGAGTTGGTGTGCTGTCAGGTGCGGAGCTGCTGGGAATGGCAGAGAAGTGTAAGAGAGCTGCTGGGAATGGCAGAGTAGTGTAGGAGAGCTGGTGTGCTGTCAGGTGCGGAGCTGCTGGCAATGGCAGAGACGTGTAAGAGTTGGTGTGCTGTCAGGTGCGGAGCTGCTGGGAATGGCAGAGTAGTGTAGGAGAGCTGGTGTGCTGTCAGGTGCGGAGCTGCTGGGAATGGCAGAGTAGTGTAAGAGAGCTGGTGTGCTGTCAGGTGCGGAGCTGCTGGGAATGGCAGAGAAGTGTAAGCCTTACATACATTGCTCTGCCATTCCCAGCAGCTCCTGTGTAAGCAGTGTCAGGAGAGCCAACTGCACACCTACTGTCACTATCTTTAGAGGAGTGTAAGGGGCTGCTGGCGCTTATGCCTCCTGTCATTTCTGCCCCCCAAATCACCAGCCACAGACCAACACCGGTGTGCGGCCTGGGGACCACCGGTCTAAAACATTGCATCTTGCACTGACTATTTTAGGGACAATTCACGCATTGCCCTAACTGCAAGTACTACCCCAACCAATCCTGGGGTTGTATGGGCAGAACTTGCAGGGCGTGTATTTGTATGGGGTGCATGGGTGTGGTTCAGGACTTTGTGTTGATCCTCTTTCCAATTTCCCGACTAAAATGGTAGCATAGGAGTGACATAATTTTTTTTTTTTTTTTAGGGGGGGGAGGGGGGCTTAACACATGGTTTATTCATAGCCATCTTAAAAGCCAAAAAGTATTTTTCTTTTTAGTTTAAGCTAGAATTTCACATTCCTCCCCCCACTCATCATTTCAGTCTGTACACCGACATGTCACAACAGTTGTTAGGGCCAAACAAGTCTTAATGTAAGTCTTGCCTTGAATATGGTTAGTTTAAGTGATCAATTGGCCAAAATTATTAGCATGATTAACATTAAATTTTACAATGAATATTTGAGATCAAAAGGTCCAATAAAGACTGAGCAAGCCTCCCAATTGGTTAACCATCATATTGAGGTCAATATTTTAATGAAACAAGTACAATTGTGCATCAAATATTTGGAGTTGCAAGGATTTATTTAATTTGGTCTGTTGGAAACAACCTAGCATTATCATGTTACCAGAGATTTTTTTGTAGCCACCAGATGGGTACACAACAAACATTTACCATGTCCCTACACCACATACTTATGTTTAATTTAGGACATCAAAGTGACATTTCATTAGCCCCTACAACAGTATCTTGTATTGGTACAAATAATCACTCAGGGAAACATTTGCTCGACCAATAGCACCAAGTGCTGAATTTGAAAGTATAACCAAAGTAGAGAAGAGTTAAAACCTCTTCCAAGATTTTTTTCTCCCATTTGTCAGGCTGGAAAGTAATGCAACATCGGTTTTTACAGACAAAATCAGTTACAGCTGTTACAATTTCTTGTAAAAGCAGCTAAACGGGATTGTCCCTCTTTGGAGAGGTGGTCTCCTAGACACCGTCTCCTTAATGGGGCCCCAAAGTGCAGGGGAAAAAACTGACATAGATCTTATTCTTTGGGTAAATTTTACCAAAAATTAGCTGCTCTCACAGAACAGGACTGGCATTGTGTATGAATATATTTCATACATTTATTTCAGAACACTGCAAATATGAAACCAGGGCAGTGCACATTTTAAACTACAAAAAAGGCTAGTTTTAAAGAAAAGATTTTTGTTTAAGAGGAAGAGAGAAGGTATGATGAGTAAATAGCCAACACTTTCTCTGTATGGTCATGTTAACTGAATATGTAATAAAAACCAGCTTGATCCAACAGCAATCCACATAGCATACCTGTAGATTATCTGGGAAGTAATCTGCAACACCCAGCCTAGGATTTGAGGCAGCTAGGGAAAAAAATTCCAAAAGGCACAAGACCTGTTCGGTAATTTAATATTTTCATTTTCCTGACTACATATCAAGCAGATTATTCAAATCCAACTGTAGACAAAGCCTTTTGTTTTGAGTGCAGTAGCCACAAAACCCCTTTTAGGCGAAGTAACCCTCAGATCTGTAGGGATAGGATGTAATGGGATATTTCTGGAGCAGACTTATTTTCAGTAAAACTGGGAAGGGTTAGAGACGCTGTATAGATGTTATTAAAGCTTATGGAGGACAAATGGTACTCTTATTTCTGTTTCCCGTTAATAGAAACAAGGTGAAAGTTTAAGGTCAATAATTGCAATGCAATATGACTTTTACCCTGCCTACTTAATCCAAACTGTAAATATTTTTGCTGGAGGATTACATTTTACTTAGTTATTGTAGAGGGTGTACATAACAGAGGAGTTTAGATAAATGCCTTTATCTAACGTGATATTAGAGACTAATTAGTTCTCCAATTTATCTGGAATGCAGGCAGATATAAAGTCACAAATAACTACTTATTACATTAAATGATTTTTTGTAATCTAAGTAGTGCAAGTACCTAATGTGACCTGTCAGTTTTCAAAGATTTCTGCTGGCAGAAAGACACCAAAACCCAAAAATGAACATACCAAATTTTAAAGTATTTACATTGATATGAGTCTACAAAGTTTATAAAGAAGAAAAGTGGTAGACAGTAAGATTCACTAGCCAGATTTGCTTGCACACTGCAAAATTGCATTTCCTCTCCAATAAGCTCAGCCAATGGTGACACCCATCCACAACCACACCATGCCACTGATGATGTAAGCGGGAATTACGTGGTCCGGTTTTGTTCTGCATGCATTGGGTATTTACTGCTAGGGCTGGTACTACCTGCCAGACGAGTCTGTGTTGATCTTTCTTCTGCAGCAATGTTGTGAAAAAGGAAAAGTATAAAGTTAATGAGGACATCAAGGAAGAAAGTTTGAGAACTCTGAACAGTTAAAATATTTTATTTGGATTGTTAATCCACCAACCATTTCACAACCCCTGTGTCAAGTACAAACAAAGTCATTACAATACAATATACATGGAAACTGTCAAAGTGTGTTTTATTCACAGGAACCAAAAAGATAACTGGTATATGAATATCAACCACTTTACAAAAAGTGGCAACATCTGCCAATCTGAAGGTGAAAATTCATCTACGACCCTTGTGCTTCCAGCTCAGAAGGCTGGATATCAGGCTCTTCATCGTTATAAATATTCTCAGCCTGCAATGAAAAACAAACAATAAATAAATGTACAAATTTGTCTAAAACTTTACTTTTATCTTACATTAAGCAGTTTCCATTTTATGTACACCCTCTATATTGTGTAACAGGGTAAATAGATTCTATGAATATTTAGGAGTTATTTGATCACAGCACCCAGATATAAAAACATTTTTTACAGCAAGCTTAATAACTGCACTAAAAGCAACAGCCTTTTCTTAAAAAAAGAATCTTTGTTGTACATGCTTCTTAGCTGGCTATCAAGCCATCAATTTAAAAAATATGAAAAAAGAATTTCTAACTCGAGTAATTTTCAAGTCCTTGTGCTTTGGTGCTAAGATTTCCTATTGAAGTCTATTGGTCTCAAGACAAAAAAGCTGCTATGTTCTACTTACCCATCCTATAAAAGGCAAAGCAGCACAATTACACAGAAAAATTATCAGTGGAAGATGAGAATTACAATGCACAAAACACCTTCAAAGCTATTAACTTGAACATACCATTTGCCAAATCTGCATAATGTTATCTTCAGACACTGAACAAATTACCCACGGTTCATTTGGATTCCAGCTAAAATCTGAAATCTTTGCTGTGTGCCCACCATGGATAAACTACAAAAAAAAAAAAAAAAAAATCAAATAAAAGTTACAGTTCATTCTTTGAATAGTGCAAATAAAAAGACTGAAATGCAAGCATGCCAACATATGTAAAGCGTACCAAAAGTTCAGGAGGTCCATCTTCAGCATCCTCTGCAGATTGTTCTTCACCAATTTTACTACGGACATAAATTTAGCATTAGAATCTCGAATGCATTATAAAATAGGCAGTAAATATTTTACCCAAATATATATAATTTTAGATGCTAGTAAGCAGAAGTAAAGGCTTTAAAAGAAAAATATGCTAGAAGATAAGCTTTTCAGCAATCTAATGTACACGGAGCCACATATGCTCAGCATTCATTCAAACTTGGCATGCCACCAACGTGCTAGGCGGAAGTAAATTCTGGGCACAAACAGAAAATGAGTTATCCTGGGAAAGCTAGTCAAGCTGGATGAAGACGCTTCAATGTCAGGAGCAACATTATGACAAGAGCCATGGGAGACCTTTGTAGTTCTACTTTACTACAATTTATAGGATATGCATCATAAAATATATTGCAAGCTTACCTTAAATCCCAGACATTGAGTCTGCGATCAGTACCACTGGATGCCAGAATGGTTTCATTATGAGGTGACCAGTGAACCTTGATTGGGGATAAGAAGGGAAAATTCACAATTAGCATTACAAAATTTAATGCTCAACACTCATCTGTCACAAAAGAACAGCGTCAAGCAAAAAAAGCGACATAAGCATTCACACAGGATGTTTGTTAGGATCTTTACTCGGTACAGGGCAATTCACAGCTATAGGTTCTTTACTGTACAGAGGAGCCATCTTTTTGGCAACATTGGGAGAGGCAAAGGACAAGCTGCCCCTTTCATAAGCCCTTGTGCTCTTAAAGCATGGTCATTTGAGGTCCTAGATAGACAAAAATCTTATGGTGTAGACTCTCAGGCAAACCTCACCTGGAAAATCTCATCTTTATGTGACTCGAACGAATGAAGCTTCAGTTTTAGGTTTCTTAAGTCCCACAAAGCAACAGTCTTAAAAGGAAATAAAAACAGGATAAAGCAGTGCAATACATGTAATATATAATTTTTTTTTTTTTTAAATCTAATCATAAAAGATCATGATGATACCATTTTTACTTGATGCAGTTTATAACAAATGATCAGGGGGAACAGAATAAAGGTGAATCTAAGGCTTGATAATCTTGGGAAATAACCTAAGTTTTAGCAAGATAGTTACTATATCCCACATTTCAGGACAGAAAATACACAAATCATTTTGACTTTATTAGATGCTGGAAAGTTAACTCATTTACAGTGCTTTAGTTTGGGAAGCAGAAACACAGACCACCCCAAGGTAGGCAAGATTGGAGCATCGAACTATGACACTAAAGCCTTTAAATGGGCCTGCCACCAAGTTTTTCAGGTCTTTACCCACCTATTTATAAAGTTTTGCTATCAAAGCAGGCACTAACCTTATCAGCGGACCCTGTGGCCAGAATAAATTCACTATACGGATTGAAGGACAGGCAGTTGACCTCTGCAGTGTGTGCATCTACTGAATGACTTGGCTTTGATGTCGTATTAGACCGAGTGTCCCAACTGAGAAAATAAATTAGTTACATTTACAAAAGCAGCCACAACTTCCATTTCATCCACATACAGGTTTTCCTAAAGTTTTAACCATATTAACATTACACAGATTACAACAAACATTTGCAAAAAAAAAATGTAATATAAAATCAGTCATGCTGAACTTTATGAGAAAGTCTGCACACCAGCTTATTTATCAAATTTATCAGCAAAATACATAAAGACAAGTTAGAGACTAATAGAAAATTTGTATTTATTTAATTAAACCAAGTGATCTTTGCTATTTTACCCATGGTTCAAATGATTGTGACATGAGCTAGTCTGAGCATTTCTCTAATGCTCATCTCCAGACATTTTCAAACACAGTAATCCCAAACATGTACATCTAAGAACATACAGTGTCCCAGCAATATACAGCTCTCGGTAAGTGTGCATAAAATAGAGTACAATCATTTACAGAACTTACATCATGAGCTTCTGATCATCTGCAACTGAGCCAAACAAAGATTCATGCAAAAGGTGCCAGGCTACATCCTCAACCACTGCTGAGTGACCCGTAAAGATGGCTTTAGCATCAATTATTTTCCCCTCTTTTGGTCCAGCACTTATATCCCACAAGCATACAGTCTGAAGAGAAAGATTTTGATTAATACATAATCAATGTTTTTGTTCATATTTAGTAAAATATACATACATACTGATTTAAACAAACATGTTTAGAGCAGTTCAGCTTCAAGAAAGAAAAAGGAAATAAATAAACCTAGTATTGTAGTTAGCTTATTCGCTGAACTTTCAGTTCATACTTTCTTGACCGTCCAACCTAGTGCAGATTAAGACTTGGCAAGCAAATGCAACCTCACTTATGTCTGTTATGCATAGGATAAGATCATCTTATAAGGGCAGATTTCAGAAGTCGGGGGCTGGGCTTCATACGTGCCTGAAGTTCTACTTCAGAGGAAGTGGTACTTTGACTTCATGAAGACAGACCAAGCTAGGTCATTTGCAGGAAAGCAGTTTTGACCAAACTTAGCTAGTTATGCTCTTGAAATTTTTAGACTATACAGAAACTGTTGGCTTTAGCAAATTATGAGTTAAGACATTTTAATTGGGGTACTCTTAAAACTGGGAGTGAAGTTTGAATTATAAGGATCCTTCCTTTTCAACTGAAAAAAAATCCTGCCCTGGTGCTTTAGATGAATTTGATAAAAGCATTGTTGATTACTTACGTGGTCATCAGACGCACTGAGTAGGTGTCCACTAAGATTCGAATTCCAAGAGAGTCCATAACCCTCCTTTTGGTGGCCTCTCAATCGGAGATCTGGGTTACATTCTCCACTGGGGTCTACAAACATAACAAGATAATTAGAAATCACTTGTACTGGTTATAGTTCTTCAGAAAAACTTCCACACCTACAAAATGTGCCAGGACAGGGATGGACATTATACAAGAATTCCACCTAAAACAGAAGCAGATTTTCAAGATCCAAGACAATCCTGAATCGTTGTTGATAAGATAATTGAAGAACTGAGAGCAACAGACAGCCCAGCCAAATAGACTAGAAAAACAGTCACTGAATGCTTGTAAATACCCTTTTTCAGTAATTTAAAGTAACAATGTACATGCCAATACAACCACAACTGTAGTATTTGTATAGTGTTTAAATCCACACCATGTTTTTAAAGCATCTATTACATTGAAGGGCAATTTTGCAAAATGTAGCAGGTTGTTCAAAAAGTTTCCACAGGGAAAGCAAACATTATAAAATGTCCTATAGTAGGGAACATCCAAATATTTTGTCACACTTTACAGCAGGGGTGTCCAAACTTTTTGCAAAGAGGACAAGATTTGGTGAGGTGAAAATGTGTGGGGGCCGACCATTCAGCCTGACATTCTTTGAACAATATACCGTATTTTTTGCCGTATAAGATGCACTTTTTCTTCCCCAAAACTGGGGGGGGGAGTTAGTGCGTCCTATATGACAAATGTGTTATAAAATAATTAAAAAAATATACTCACCCGATACCCGATCCTGCGTGTGTCTCTGGCTGCAGCAGCGTCTGTCTCCTCTTCTCTCTGGCAGCAGCACGTGTCTTCTGTCTGTAAAGCAGAGCGAAAGAAGCCGGCACAGCGCCACCTGCTGTTCCCTGTCCTAACTGCCGTACAGTGGAAAAAAGCACAGAGAGATCAGAAGGGGAATTTGAAGGGCATTTGAGTGATCAGAAGGGGAATAATCTTTCAGAATCTTTTTTTCTAAATTTTCCTATTTTAAAATTGGGAGCGTCTTATACGGCGAAAAATACAGTACATTAAGTTAGTGTGGGCGTGATCTGCACAGGTCCCTCACAGCACACGCCCACCAAAGTGACGTGAGGGATTCCCTGTGGACGGAATCCGGCATCAGTGTGGGCTTTGTGCACAATACGTTCTTAGAATCAGAGTGGGCATGGTTTGTGCACACAGAACACGCCCACTATAATGACATAGGGGATCCCGTGTACACATAGGCACTCCTGTTCAGCCAATCAAGCCGGCCGAGTAGCAGGCCGATAATTGCAAGGTGGTTGATCAACTCTAATGAAATATAAAGTAGCTTTTTTTTTGTATGCGTGTATTTTACACTGTGGTCAACAGTGCTGGCGGGCCGCAGATTATTGACTTTATGACAGAGGCTGCGGGCCGGTGTAAATCTGAACAGGGGCCAACTGGCCCCTAGGCCGGACTTTGGACATGTCTGCTGTACAGTATTGCTGCGTCAGAAGTAGATTACGTTGGTTTGGTTCGAGATTCATGTTTGAGCTGTTCCTGTAAATTAACTATCCAATCAAAGCATACCGCAATATAGTAACAAGTTCTCTAATTTCACTTTACAAAAGCTCCTAATAATGTAAGTAACTATTTCTTTGAAAAGTTTCGATTTACCAGAGCACAGAGTACCCTCACAAAATCTAGCTTAAATACTTAGCGTTGCATTGCATAAAAATATATATTTTAGAAACTGTGCACTGGTATGCATCAGCATTTTCTACCTTCCAAATTTTGACACACCAACTGCTAATCCACAGATGAATGCATTCTTGGTAGCTGTTTAAAGGCAAGCAAAAGTTGGACTGGAAATATCTGGGATCAGGCAGAGCTTCATAACAAAAGTAGACAGGCAATGTCCATTCTGCAATAAGGATTCTTAACTGCCGGATCACCGACAATCTGTCAAAATTAGTTGAGCTGTACAAACTTACTTGCCTGTTCACAATATTCTCTTAAAACTGCACTGCACATGCAGAGTACAGTGCTAGGTACCTAAGCAGGAACCAGGCTGAAGAAAATAAATCAACTCCTGTGCACATTAGGAGTTACATTATTCTGGTCTGGCAAATCAAGAATAATGTACACAAAAGGTTGATAGACATACTTGGCTCGCTTACATTAGCAACATTTATAAATAAATTGAACTGTCCACGGAATGTAGAAGTTAGCTTTATTAGTTCACTTTAGTGTGTTGTTCTACCCATGCAAAACATTCCTCAGTGATTGTTTCTTGGATGTGAACATACTACAAAATTCAAAGCAGGTTTCCTTATGCAGACACTTCACTTTACTCTACCCTTTAAAAATGTAAAACGTCACTTTTAACACAAACAATAAAATAAAACTGAACAATTGTTCTACTCACCAGGTTTGGATGGATGCTTTGTGTAATCAAATACCAGGACATCAGAGGAGGGGGTTTTGGTTGCAATTATACAAGGGTTTTGAGGCATGTATCTGGCCCGGTTCACTTCCCCTTCATGGTTGATTTTAATTTCAGTTTCAATTTTGCCACTAACTGAGCCAAAGCCACCAAACTCTAAAGAAGCAAAATGAATGTATTAGTACACCACTGGGACAAAAATATCAATAATAATGCCCTATCAGCAATTTAAAAGCCTACCTCCTTTCTCACTGTCATAGTGAGATGCATCAAACTGGGCATCATCATTGGGTATCTGAACTCGAGCCACGACTAGGTGATTCTGTTCATCTGATGTGTGAGTGCCAAGTACCAACCAGTGCAGAGCATAATCTTTCCCTTCAGGTCTAAAGGAGGAACATATTAAAAAGACAAATTAAACTTACACGGGCACTCAGGTAAAATAGCATATAGCAAAAAAACCTAAGCTATACTGGGCAAAACACAATATTTACCTAGTGACATCAGGAAGCCACTGCACAGTAAGACTTGGCCACTCCAGGGCATGTGTCATCACCAGGTCATATAGGAAAGGAGTGTTCTTTTTCCATATTTTATACTCCTCGTTGATGACCCGCTCCTCCACAGTATCTTCAAACACTAATAAAAGAAAAGTTTACCAAATGTGAACTTAAAATAAAACTTCTTTTAACACTATGAACAGGACATGTTCACATTATTTGTATTTTGTTGAAGCATTTACCCCCTGACGCCCACTATCAATCTATGGGACCGATAGCAGTACAAGCTTTCACCACCAGGTTTCTCAGGCCCTTTATAACACAGCAACAAGTCTCTTCCTTCACATCCATAGCTTTAAAAGCATTGACAAAAGTGCTTATGGGCTGGATTAGATAAGTGACAGGACCTGCCAACCCTAACCCTATCATTTCTTTAGGCTCTCCATAAGACAGAGAAAATATGGTTTATTCCAGTCATGGTTGTCATTTCAAAGCCAACTGCTGTCCATTGTCACCCCATTTACTGGGGCAATGCTTAGAAACCAACAAGAATTCCTGGCTTAAAGTACAAACTTTGGGCCGGTTTACCTTGTTAATGAAGAGTCAGCCTTGGACACCAGATAATCAAAAACAACTTTATGCACATAATACAATTAAAACCTGTGTAATTACGGGGGTGAAAACCTTTTCTATGTGTCCTGGTGAGCAAGACAAAAGCAAAAATCTTAAAGCTGTCAGAGTGGAAATCTTTTAATGGGGACTTTCAACCCTTTCAGGCTCCAAAACAAAAAAAGGTTTTGGCTGAAGATATACTTGAGAGGAGGTCTGTCACTGCACTTTATGTACACCATACTAAAACTATTGTAGGTCTGAATGAATGGGAATGCTGTGGATATCCAATGAAAAATATTACACATAGGACACAAATCTCCCCTCATTGCCGTGCACTGGCATGCTTTAAAAAAGTTGTGTTTACTAGTCAAATGCATTGATTGGATTCTTCATTAGCCTCTCAAACATAAGAACTGGAACGGCAAATAAAGTCACTATAAGCTGCGGTTTACATGATTCTAAATAGGAAATTCTTTTAACAGCAATGCAAAGGTGTCAAAACACAGCATCAAACTGCCATGGACACCGCTTGGTGAAAATTAGAATTTAATGAATTAAGTCTGCACAACAAAGGAAGGCAATGCTCAGACATTTAAGTCTTGTAGATTTATTTTACCAAAGATGAAGATTTAGGAATGCTTGGGCACAAATAAATCATTCTAGCAGCAGTCCCCTGGCATAGTTCAGTGAATCACTGCTGCATAGATGGAGGTAAACAACTTGTTCATACTAACTAATAATAATGACTTCATTTTTTTAATTTCTACAATACACAAAGCATTTGTCATAAATTAGCTTCTCAATATGTAAACAATGGAGTTTTATGGTACACCCTGGGCATGTGAAAACTATGTACACACTTGCAATATATGTTGTAGGAAATGAACGACTAATCCTCCAATAATTGTTAAAAATGTGGACGACAGGCCAATGACGCAGATGAACGAGGATTGTCGCTGGAAACGAACGACCGTCCCGGCGGATCTGATTTGGCGTCGACCGTTCAATATCTATTGTGCCTACGGTTGTTCAGTGATCATGGATAGTTCTGCAGTACACTTTCTCCGGTACACGTCACTTCCCGCATCTTTCCAACGATCGCATCTAGTGTGTTCATTATTGGTGAATTATATGTGAACGATCATATCGTTACAGCATGTACAGAATCGTGCACTATAAATTGTTCAAAATATTCATTGATGGGTTATTATTGTTTGTTTTCCAACAACAATTATTGCATGTGTGTACTCTTAGCCTTTATTTTTGCAGGGGCAAATTGGTCTATTATGTAGAATGAACAGCAATGCAGATAAAAGCTATTAACCCCAACCACCAACATTTTCTACATTTGTTTTTACATTATCACTGAAAATTCTGAAGTATTGAAGTAATAAAAATATAAATCTGCCCTTGGTGCCAAATAGCAAAGTGAAGATGAATGTTCAGCCAGCACAACCCAGGGACAACAGAATTTATAATAGCAAGGAGATTCTGAATACAAGTACTGCCTTCTATTTAATGAAACCTATATTTTCTCATTTAGAGGGGTGGCGGTCAGATTGGTATTATTAGGATTCCTGTACTAATAGAAGAGACACATGGGGCCGGTTACATTCAGGTAAAGCTGCACAAGTGAAGTTTCAGAGATGTCTAATATTACCATCAAACTGATGTCATTTACCAGGCAAAGCCCATTCCTGCCAGGCCCATGTATGTGGACCCTGGCCCTGTCATGAGGACTGTAAACCAAAACACATGCAGGATTGTAAGTCTGTGTGCCAGGCTCCAGGGGTCAGATCACATATACAATATCTGTATCACATCTATGGGAAATCTACTCTATCCCAAAGATACAGCACTAGCAGGTCATTTTTTTTTATTGTTTAGGAATCATCATAGGGGCAGACAGATAACAACATCGCCTGTATTGGGGATTGCTGATTTCCCTCACTTTCTGGGGTGATTTCTGCTCTCTTCCGGTTGTATGACAAAGGAGGCAATAAATCCTCCCATACAATATTTGTATATAATAGCCCGATCCCACCCGGGCAGCCCAGAGATGAAGCCTGGCTCTGTACAAAGGACAGGAACCCCCCCACCCCCATCAGATGAAGGTTTATAGGACATCGGTGTGGCAGGATCACCACGGCCATCGTACATGGCACCGGATGGCACATCACACGATGCAGCCATCACTATAGGGGGAAGAATGAATGGCGCCGGAGAGAAATACCCAACACAAAGACTTCCCCGGCACCAACACTGCGCCAGGGCCAGCGAGGCGGGCCGAGCACACAGGACGCTGCACGGGGCTACGACTAAGAAACGCTTTCATTAAATACACATAAATACACATAGAGCGGTTCCGAGTCACCGCACAACCCGGGCCGGGCCTCCTTACTTTCTTTATTCGCCATAATTCCCGCCTCTTTCACACAGACAGCAGCCGCACAGAGCACTGCTCTCTCCGGTCAGCTGTGCGGCTTCCCGCGCTTAGCAGCCCGCACAACCCGACTGACGCAGCCGAACAAGCACCCCGCCAAAGTTCCAGCTACTTGTAACTAGAGCACGCTGTCTCTTCGTCAGCCCCACCCACCGGTACGCACCATACGTACTCCATGGGAGCGCAACGTTCAATCCGAGCGTCAGACTGGAGGACGTAAGAGAAAGCCATGCGGCCATCTTTAAAACTGGCAGAAAATTTCTTTACGAATGGCGTTTTTCTAAATGTTAGGTAGTTGGGGCAATTCGTCTACACATAATAGTAAATGTTAAATAGACATGTCAACCTTTCCTTTTCATAAATAGGAAATGAGACGTCAGTGAGAAAAATGTAAAGTTTTTTTTGCATAGTAAGCAGTATTAAAAAGGAACTAAACTGAAAAATACCTAAAACAAAAAAAATCCACTTACCTTTTATCCCGCACATCGCTACAGAGATGTCTTCCGTCAGGTCCCACATCGTCCTGGGCTCGAGCTCTGAGCCAGCCTGTCGGTCACCTCCATCTTTTCCACTTCTTTCTGGTTTTTCTTCCTACGTCACCCGATGCAGGTGCGAGATCGGGTGACGTTAATGGGAAAAAAAAAAGTTTCCATTCTCATTGCGCATATGTGAGATCGGAAAATGTTTCTCTTTTCACGGAAAGGGTCAGGCATGCGCAGAAGGAGCACCCAAGAGTCTCCTGGGATGTGTCACTTAGGTATCCCGGGAGATGGCGCTTCCATTTGATCACCTAGGCGACCGAAAATTAGGGGGCTGTGTTACACTAACAAAACAAATAAACAAACAGAATTTTTACCTTACATAAAGGGATTGTCTACCCTTATGTTAACTAAAATTTCTGAGTTTAGATATGCTTTAAGTTGCATCAAATTAGAGTTATGTGTTGTTAAAGGAGTTGGCTTGCTCTTGTAAATGGTTTTCACACTTCTGATAAGTGTCAATAACAGAATGTCCATAAGTTTAGTTACCTTAAAGCGGACATTGACCAACAACCCATTCCCCTTCATGAAAATGCATCCCCATAACCTTTCCTGCTTGTTCAATCAGCATAAATATACTAAAAATCCCATAGAATCATGTGATGCCTTTTCACTGTTTGTCAACTGCACTTCTGATGCCATCATCTCTATTTCCTGAGTCATTGTGAGACAACTTTTGGCCCTTTGATGACATGGTACCCTTGTGGCATTGTCATTCTCTTTTCATGGGCCTAATTTATTAAAGCTCACCAAGGCTGGAGAGGATACACTTTCGTCAGTGAAGCTGGGTGATCCAGCAAACCTGGAGTGGATTTGATAAAAGTAATTTGCTATTTGGTATCAATCCTAGACCAGATCCATTCCAGGTTTGCTGGATCACCCAGGTTCACTAATGAACACATATCCTCTGGA
Organism: Pyxicephalus adspersus; assembly: GCF_032062135.1. Lineage (NCBI taxonomy): Eukaryota > Metazoa > Chordata > Amphibia > Anura > Pyxicephalidae > Pyxicephalus > Pyxicephalus adspersus. The sequence continues at coordinate 85,120,987 of NC_092858.1, read as the reverse complement.
GAGCTTTAAAAAATCAGGGCCCATGTCACTGGATTTCAGGAGCCATGGAACTTGCTGCCTACTAGGATATGAGGCAGGAAAAACACCAGGTCACCCTCACCTAGGTAAAGAAGTGGGTGGCTTCTAGGGATCAATTATAAAATAAGGTATATAGAAATGATCAATTAAAAGAAAGCATTTAGGTTTAGTGTTCAAACCTCTGCAAGGTCAACTGTACAAAAGGCAAAGGTGATCTCCCTAATACAAATTTCTCTGGATTCCTTGTTTTTATCACACAAACCTATAACAGTATTCTGCCCAGAGCTGGGTGGGAAGAAGCTGTAGGCAGGGGGTTACCCCTGATTTGTGATCCAACAAATGTGGTGCCAATATGAAAGTGGCTGGGAGAACACTGTATCATCTTGTACGGTTGCTCAGTGTCCCTTAAAATTAAAAAAAGCTTTGAAATGTTCATATGTGCATGCTGTTTAGATTACTGTTCCTAAAGGACGGGTACCCTCTTTACATATAAACCAATAGCATAGTACCACTTTTGTTTATGCCTAATTATATGGAAATGTGACACTGTTCTGCTTTGAGTCTTACCTTTTACCTTTTTTTAGCAGCCAAATAGCAATGCTGGTATAAACTTTCCGGTTGTGGAGCTAAACAATTGGGGATTGGTTTCAGGAGGCCACGAGTTATGCTGACTTTGATCAACAAACTATCCATTCTCTAAGTTTGAACTATTTTCTTCATACACTTCTGAGGTTAGTTGAGATGGTTGGATTATTTTCCTGCTAAGTCCCCCTCAGACATTTTTAAAGACATTGAGATCATGGAGAGTACTCCCTTCCACTATGTACATAAAAATAAATTTGAAAGTATACCATGTAGCATACATTGCTCCACATCGTGCCTTTGTCATGCATTCTAGCCACTCCTCTTCCTCTTCTAAGTGCAGAAGAGAGGAGGCAGACCTATATCATATGCTTGAGGATTGCACTCAAATAAAATAATTCAGGAAGGTTTATGCATCTAGCCATCTGCTTAATTTTGTTTCCCTATCTTCTGTGTGAACTGTGTTTAGTGTAATAAATCTGCAAGGGGCTTGAGTCACTAGAGGAAGTTGAAATTTGTTGTCTATCACCTCTTGGTTGGGAAAAAAAAAAATATTCCAGTGGATGGTTCCAGATCTGCTCACCCTAGGCCTTTTTTAAATCAATGCCATAGAATAACATTAGGGGAGCCTAAATGTACGCCTAAAATGTATGTAAATAAATATATATATATATATATATATATATATATGAGTTCATGTGAATTACTTTGGTAGTTTGGGCAGGACAAGGGGCAAAAGGGGGAAAAAATCTGGTATCTACCCCTGTTTTTAAACATGCTATTATTCCTCCCATCCTGAAGAATCTCCCACTAGAACCCTCCTTATCTTCTAGCTACAGTCCAATCTCCCTTCTCCTATATGTTTCCAAACTTCTTGAGCGCCTTGTCTATAAAAGACTCATTAATTGAGCACCAACTCTCTCCTTGACCCTCTCCAGTCTGGCTTCCGAGCTGCCCACTCCACTGAAACAGCTCTTACTAAAGTGGCCAATGACCTCATCAGAGCTAAGTCTCAAGGCAACTTTTCCCTGCTCCTTCTCCTTGATCATTCCTCTTTTTTTGACACTGTTGGATCACCTGCTTCTAATAAAAATTATGCGCTCCACTGGTATCAATGACACTGCTCTCTCTTAGTTTGCAGAAGCAGAAGGTAGCAGAAGCTGTTGTTGATCAAGCTGTGCTAAAAATGAAATATTTCAATTGAAAGCAGTTTATCCTTATTCTTAGTAATTAGCTAACCAGGATGCTTTTAGTTAATGACGGGGCTGTGCACTGTTGGCACCTAAAACAGTGTTACAGTAAAGGGTGGTGTTTGTGTTATTTAACTATTTGCATCCTTGTTCATTATAAGAAAAGTAATGGATCCCTCACTGCATGTCATAGTATATTTAGGATTGTGTGTGTTTTAACTATTTAAAGAGTGACAAAAAGTGACACACTGCAGTATTTCACGTGTTCCATTCCATATAATCAAGATATCATCAATGTAATAGTATCAGGCCATGATATGGTCCAAAGAATCAGTGAATTCAGCATGTGGAAATAAATCCTGTTGTCATCTACCTAGGTATGGGTTAGCATAGTAGGGAACACAACCTGTACCTTAGGATAATGGGAATTGTTGAACATGAAAATGACGTTGTTTTTTATTGGATGATTTAGTTTAGTTAAACTACATGAAACAAAAGTTTCTGTATTTGTATTTACTTTTGATGCAGGCAGTTTCATTAGTCATCTTTTGTTGGTGTTACCCATGTGTGATAGATAGCAGGAATCTTTTAGGATTTTCTAAATCCTCAGAATTTTTCCTATTGAACACTTCCCATATTAGTATAAGGTCTCAAAGAGCCTGATATTCATTTCTGGTAAGTGGGATTAAAATAATGCATTTTGCCAAGATGAATTAACCTTATAATGGGTCATTTTAATATGGTTACAAGCAAATACAGGCAGTCTTTGCTTTACAACTTACCTGTTTACCAACCGCCGGCACTTACGGCCGGCTCCCCAACGAGTACACTGTACACAACTGACACTTTAAGACATGTCACTCCATGACATTAAAAAACATTGCCTTTAAATTCCTGTAAACGCTAACACATTTACACACATTTATGCAAACATTTACAGGAGTTTATAAATATGGTATAAAATACTTACCTTTTTAACATGTTATCCAATCATTGAAGTATCATTCCCATCGCTGTGCACTGACAGGAGCACAGCCGTGGGACTCCTGACAGTGTGGGAGAGAGAATGAACACCCCAGATTAGCAATGGGAAAGCCTGATGTCACTTGAGCTGTCATCAGTGTTTATCTTTTGGTAGCCAATCAAGGGAGAGGGTGTATGGGGACACCAGGAGTAGGAGGGAGCCACTCCCTAATTGGCTAAGAAAATGTTATCCCTGATGAAGCTTCAGCTGGGACAAGTTGTATGGAGAAACTGCTCCCAACAGCCCTAGCGGACAGAGCGTATGTTCTACCCTTGTGGGTGCAGAACACGGGCAAATGCTCTGCCAGGGCTGCCAGGAGCAGTGTCTCTATATGACTTCTCTCTCTTGATTGACAGAAATAAAGATAAACACTGATATCACTTGAGCCGTCATCAGTGTTTACCTTTTTTTCTGCCAATCAACTGAGCAGGTGTATGGGGACTCTGCTCCCAGCAGTCCTAGCTGAGCTTTCGCACATGTTCTGCACCCACGTGGGTAGAACACATTCTCTGCTAGGGCTCTTGGGAGCACTGTGCCCATACGGACCTCTCTTGATTACCTTTTCCCAGCCAATCAGCACTAGAAGTATATGGGGAAAATCATCCTCATTTGCCGTCTAGTGCTGGGGATCCCACACTGTCAGGAGTCCTGCTGTTGTACTTATGTCAGTGTGCTGCAATGGGAATCATCCTTCCATGGTGGGATAACATTTTATAAAGGTAACTGTTTACTTTCAAAACTTTGACATTAAAGTCTCACCTCATTCTTTCAAGGGAATAGGTAAGAGGTATATTACCCCTGTACTAATTCACCAGGATAGGGTGGCAGACATCTGGGGGTCCCCTTATTAAAGGGGTTTCAAAGGAGGTGTTTATCAATATTTGTAGTGTTTATAAAGCAGCAAGGAACGTTCTCTTAAATGCTCAAAAATGTGCCTCCAACAAACACCCTGGTGCAGACTAGCCCATTGGAATGCATGGGAATTTCAAACATGAGCATTTAAACGCTAGGGTAAATGCTAGGGAAACAATACATGTAGTCCAACCCTTGGGCCATGTCTACTGTTTAGGATAATGTTCCCACAGTCAGCATTTCCTTCAGCGTGCTCTATTTTGTGCCCAAGGGTGCAACAGGTTCTTGTATTTTGTATATTAGGAATGAATATGCTTTGACTTCAGATATATTTATTGGCATTGTGAGTTTATTAGGAAAATAATTGGGGATTTGGTTTGGGGATAATATGTGCTAACTTATAACGATAAGAAGCTAACATCAAGCAGATCCTGCTTATTTTTGCTGTTTCACAATAGCTACAGCCTCAGCACATCATGAAAAATGGGAAGTGGAGTACAGGTCTGCTCTAAACCCTTGCTGTGTGGGGCTAGCCCACTGAAAGGAAAGTTTTTTTCTGAAGTTCAGTTCAGTTCAGTTTTAAATGTTTCTAGCTTATATTTAAGCAACTAATAATAGGATCATTATGTTGTGAGTATGCTGGACCTGGATTGTGATTTATACTAAACTACAGGATTGCAAAAAACATGTTTATTTGTGCAGCAATTTATGTCTGTATCGTCCTCTGCATGTTTTCAGTGCTGCATTTTGATTTCTCTTTTTTAATTAGCGCTTACATAATATGCAGCACTTTGCCTATTTGTTTGCATATGCAATGACAAGTTTATTGCATGATTTCTTCCACAGAAAGGTCTGGTGTTGAACACGATGGGGTCTGTTAGCAGTCCATTCAACATGCATGACGATGCCTTAAGGCAAGTTCCTTTGTGCAACAGTTCCTTTCTGCATCTTCCCCCACGTTTTGAGTGTTGCATGTTGGTTTATATGCAGTGCTACATCTTGTAGGTCCTTTCTCTGCCATGTGTGCTCCAACATTGTTTCTTCTCTTGTCATCATGGCCCTCTATAAATGGTAAAAAAAAGATAATTGGTTAGAAAAAGGATCAAAAATTTAGGTTGGCATAGAAATGGCAAGGGTTAACCTCCTCTATCATTTGTTTTCATGCTGGGACCCTTTTGTTGAGGTCTCTCAATCTGCTTGTGGTCACTAAGACTAAAAATGAAGCAAAGTCACAGTAATGGGAATGTCTCCACATTCCCATTACAGTGACTTTTCTTTCAGAATAGTTAAGACTAAATAGAGGTTGTCTAACTTTTAATATTATTATTTTTTTAATATGTGAAGGAAAATTATAGAAAATTGCTGTCTGGGACCCCAATTGTAAAATTAAGGGCCTTACCTACACTTAAGTGTTTGTAGCAACAAAAAAGGTCTATTCATTGTTTAATTAAAATAAATGTAAAGATATACTTACTGTTAAGCCGATGTAAAATCACTTTCTAAGCAGGAGCTTTCGTTTTCATAGATAAAGTAGTGGTTGGTTGGTGATACAGGTCAGTCCATGATGAGGAGGAGAAAGCAGGCTGATTCCACACATTTTTTCCAGCACACATGTACACATGTACATGTGTGCTGAAAAAAATGTTGTCTGATTCTGACACAAAAGTGGTTAGATATTTACGTCAGCTTATGATGAGGGAGGTACCACTGGTGAAAGCAGACTGATTCTGCACATTGTTTCTGGCTGACATATGCATAGCTGCTGTCGACTCAATGCTGGTACATGAGCCGTTACTGCTGATGAGATGGCCTCTGGAGGAACACAGAGAACAAAAGATGACTTAGCAGGTGTACTCCAAGGAATGCATTTACATGTGTATGTCACCTGAACATGAAAGTTCAGTGGTGAACCACATGTTATTCCTGGAGGCAAGGTGATATGGACATCTGGTGCTGAATTTGCTTTCACCGAGGTGCCAGATGTTATAGTTTCATAGCTGGAATCACTGCTACATGATGATGACTGAAGGCCTGAGGAATTTGAATTTCCACATTCCTCCTCTGATGTGTGAGAGCCTGTAGAATTGGAATTTGCACATCCCTCCTCTGCTGATCTTAATCCGTCAATTTTTTTCTTGTTAAGAGGTACCACACTAAAAGAAAACAAAAAGACAATTGGTTAGAAAAAGTACATCTGCAGCCATAACCTTTCTTTTTTTACATTTTTTAGTACCTCCTATGCAGAACAATATGTGAAGGTGGCATAGAAAGCCTGAAAGGGGTGGCATAGAAAAAATAGGGTAGGGTGGGTAATATATTAAAAATGCTATTTAAACTTACATGTAAATTGCTCCTGTAGATATTGCCACTATTATGAAGAGAATTCCCCCTCCAACAGCCAGAATCAAGATGTAGTTAGGTGTCGGTTCCTCAGGGTTAAGATCCAATTTTCTGCTGTTGGGGCCCAAAAAGTTGTCATCTGCAAAGAACAAAACATATAGAACATATGGTTAGAATAATCAACTTTAATATCCAGAAGAACACTGATAAGATGCTTAGCATGCACTTAAAACAATACAGTAGCTGTAATGTATTCTTAGAATTAAAGTGGTGAGGAATGTGCTAGATAGAGTATTTGCAAATATCCTGCCATTTACAGAAAAGAGAACATGCAGGTAGATCATATTACCCCTTTCTCAGCACACCTCCTCCCCACTCAACATGTACATGACAGGAATAAATACACACGATTTGATAATGATGTGTAACCTACCTGAATCCTCTGAAACTTTGATATAAACCGTTGGAAATGGTTGGTAGCTGTTGCCATCTATGCTGAGATGGAGTTCAAAAAAACCATTGTCTTCAATGGCAACAGGATCAACAACAAGCGAGCAGTTCCCATCTGTGATAGATGACACAAACACATCTGCCCTGCTGTCGAGGTGTTGTAGAGTTTCTGGATGGTAAAGGTAAACCAATGATTTGAATGGTCCTCCTTCCATGGGGATCATCCCCCACTCCATCTCAATTCTGAATTTATCCATTGGTGAGTCGGTAGAAAACTGGCAAGGTATAAGAAGCCGTGAACCGACCAAGATGTTGATCTCGTCAGGAATATCGCTGACGGAAGTGATTTCCACCGCTGAAAGAATAAAAAAAGATGTGTTAGAAGATAGAACAAAAATAGAAAGTAATATTAAAAGACACCTGCTGCTCAAAGCTGGAGACATACACAGTGATACCTTGGCTAACAAATTGCCCTGCTAACATATTTTTCGGCTAACAACATTTTTCTAACAAATGTAAAAAAAAAAAAAAAAAAAAGAAGCAGGAAGACGCCTGACAACATACTGCATGACAAATATACAGTACTTCCTCTATCAGAAAGTGAGAGAGACATCACTTTACATACAAACTGGGCTTCCCTGCTGCTTGTGTGCAGGATGGAGGCTGGATGGTCAGCAGTTTGCTTTACTTGCAGAAGAAATCTTTTGCTAAACACAGCTGAGGTTGTGGGTAAACTTAAGGACTGAGTGCTTTCTGCAGCCTCTTGTAACTTATTAATGACCAACACAAACTCTGCAGTTGTTTCTTTTTGCATATCAAAGCACAGCTTGCTCCAAAAGTTAATGAATGTCTAGGCTCCATAAAGAATATATATTTTTTTTGCTTTGTTTGTGATTAACTCACAGTGAGGATTTTTTACAGTAACTGACACCATGCTGCCTAATAATATGTGTGAGACTGTTGCAATTGGGAAGCTGTTCATCTCAGCCTTTGGTGAGTTTATGACCTTTTTACTATTTTTTTTATAAAACATATCTTTAAATTGTGGGCAGCATCCAGGACAAGGTAAATGATTTTCTATAGAAACCTATGAGAATTCACGTTTCGGCTAACAAAGATTTCTGCTAACAAAGATTTCGGCTAACAAATGTGATTCCAGGACAAATTATCTTTCTTTGCTGAAGTATCACTGTATATATATGAATGTATTAGTGGCATATGGTATATTTGGTATATTGGTATACATATGGCTTCCTCATTTGAAACATTTGAAGCTAATTCCTCAGTGTGTATATATGAAATGTGTGATATATATATATATATATGTGTGTGTATGTACATGTATGTGTGTGTAAATCCTACTATACAGTATAAACATTTATTTATATATATATATATATATATATATATATATCTGTGTATTTATGTATCTGTGTGTATATCCCAATGTAGTATGTGTTCATCCTAATCTGATATATAGATATATACTAATAATGTATACTTACCTGACAAGGGTGGTGTTGTTAGAAGAAAAATTCCTAAGATTAGGAAAAGCATCCGCATCTTGAAAATTCAAGAAAGCCGCTGAAGAAAGTCAATCTTTAGCTTGTGTACGCGCAACCTCACACTGCTAGCACAAAGCTAAAAATGATCTCACTCAGCTGAGTCCTTCTTTTTCATAGGCACAGGCTATGATGTCACAGTTGTCTGTGATAAGCATAAGGGTCACATGACCTTGTTTATGGCCATAAACAAGGTCATGTGACCCTTATGCTAATCACAGACTTTTAACTGTTATTTTCACAGAGGAAAGGTCACATGACCCTCCTGCTAAAGCCTCTTTAGTAGTAAGCAGTTTTAACTGTCATTTTCATAGGGCAGGTCATGTGACCCTGCTACTAAAGCCAGTTTAGTAGTAAGCAGGTAGATTGCCATATTTACAGAGCCTGTAAATGTTATATGTCTGTGACATACATTCTATATATACATTAATATGTGGAGCCATCTTCACACTCATTCCTACAGTAACTGACACCATGCTGCCGAATAATATGTTGAGACTGTTCCAATTGGGAAGCATCTCAGCTTTTGAAGAGTTTATGACCTTTTTACTATATTTTTTAGAAAACATCTTTAAATTGTGGGCAGCATCCAGAATGAATGAAATGATTTTCTATAGAAACCTATGAGAAATCACGTTTAGGCTTGTTAGCTGAAGTATCACTGTATATTTATGAATGGAGTATTAGTGGCAGTTGGCATATTGGTACACACATGGCTTCCATATATTTATATATATATAATCACACATTTCATAATTTCATATATACACACTGAGGGATTAGCTTCAAACTCTTCTAATTTTAGTGCCATCACAGTCTATCAGTATATATGTGTGTGTATATCCTAATGTAGTATGTGTTCATCCTAATCTGATATATAGATATATACTAATAATGTATACTTACCTAACAAGGGTGGTGTTGTTAGAAGAAAAATTCCTAAGATTAGGAAAAGCATCCGCATCTTGAAAGTTCAAGAAAGCCGCTGAAGAAAGTCAATCTTTAGCTTGTGTACGCGCAACCTCACACTGCTAGCACAAAGCTAAAAATGATCTCACTCAGCTGAGTCCTTCCTTTTTATAGGCACAGGCTATGATGTCACAGTTAAGTCTGTGATAAGCAAAAGGGTCACATGACCTTGTTTATGGCCATAAACAAGGTCATGTGACCCTTATGCTAATCACAGACTTTTGACTGTTATTTTCACAGAGGAATGGTCACATGACCCTGCTGCTAAAGCCTCTTTAGTAGTAAGCAGTTTTAACTGTCATTTTCATAGGGCAGGTCATGTGACCCTGCTACTAAAGCCAGTTTAGTAGTAAGCAGTTAGACTGCCATATTTACAGAGCCTGTAAATGTTATATGTCTGTATACATACATTCTATATATACATTAATATTTGGAGCCATCTCCACACTCATTCCTCACCTTTACAAACAACCTTGATGCCGGGATAACACTTTTATGTAAGCACAATAATTTGCATGATGTCAGTCTAGGTTTGCTTTGAATAAAAGCAATGGAGAGGGGGGGTGCTTACAGCTATGACTGTAAATGAGTGTTTGATTAAAGTGCATTCAATGTGGAGAAAATGTCAATACTTGTGCTTAGTTCAAGGGTAGGTTTACTTTAGTGCCACTTGCACACTAGGGCAGTGGTTGCCAATCTTTTTGGTCCGGCGGACTACTAAAATCACCATCTCCCAACCGCGCATCCGCGCTGAGCTGGGTGCCACTTAAATGGGAGCTATCTTCCCCAGAGTGACGTCATTATGGCATAACCCAACCTACTCTCTCATCCAGGATCTGAGCCTGCGATGGGAGAGTGGGCGGGTTATGTTAAGGGACACAGCCCACCCACTTTCCCGAGCCTAGGAACTGTACGCGGGACATGGTTCGCGTCTCTGGCCGGTGCATCCCCCAGAGGGGTTCTTTTCCTGACCCTGCCCCGGGGTGCACTGAGCAGAGCCGCGAACCACCGGTTGGCGACCGCTGCACTAGGGGTTGTTGCTGTAAAAAGGCAAAATAGAAAATGCTGTAGTGCAGAGCTGGAACTTGGATACACAATGATCTTGCTGAACAGCTCTGTGCCACAGAGATTCTCTCACTAACAGCTTGATGACAGCTGTAGAAGATATCAGCACTATATAAATGTACAAATACTTAACAAATACCCAAATATTTAAAGGGGAACTTTAAGAGAGGGAGACATTTTTTCTTCTGTAGCTGCAGATACTTAATAGGGTGAAAAGCTTTTGGTGGAGCAATACAACAAAGTACCTCACATGATTTCTTTTGAATAATTTCATTCTTTGTTTTCATTTTCTGATTTGGTGCATGCACATTGCAATCTAATGATACACACTATCATTGTGCTTCTATCTTGTCTCTTCCAGAGATTTCCTTCCCGCGCATGGCAAGGTGCTTTTGGTGATGCGTAAGCTTGAGCTACACTTGGCACCAAGTGACTGCATACTGACAGATACACATTTGTCATTTGGTGCCCTGAATACATCACACATTTGTAGAGGACTATTTGTGTATTTGAACAATTTATTATAATAAGTGCTCTGTATGTATATGCAATTGTTTTTAGGTTGATAGTTTAGAGTTTTGCAGTTTATATGTTATGAACCTATTGAGGAACATTGCCCCGAAGGAAATATTGAATATTTGTGATGTGTATATCATTATTATTATTATTATTAGTAAACAGGATTTAAATAACATAATACGCGGTGCTGTACATTATATAGGGGTTGCAAATAACAGATGAATACAGACAGTAACACAGGAGGAGAGGACCCTGCTCCGAAGAGCTCACAATTAAGTTGTAGCTGCCTAGTAGACATTTTAATACAGAATGTTGTTCAGCTGCACCTATCAATCCATACCCTGAACTGCTTTTACCCCCAGAAGTAGTATCATATCATCATTATTTATTATTAAAAAAATTAAACATTTTAACCTGTAATTTTTTATCACAAAGATTTCACAATCTGGCTGAAACCTGTTTGGTCTCTCATGCAACAAGAAAGTTTGAAAAATCTGCTTTGCATCATTAGTAACCTGTTAGGGGGTTCTCCCATTTTCTGTCATATCATTTGCATACATCATTTGCTGCCTAGGTTATTGCCACAGAAGTTTTTTATAATTGCAACAGTGGGGCTGAATAATTGATTAAAAAATATGTAAAAATATTCAGTAAAATTTGCCATTTGGTTCATTTCATGCCACAATTTTTTGGTAAGTAGAGGTCAGAACTACCTATCAAGTGCTCAGCTACCTTTAGCACTGCAGCATGTTTATTTGTGCTTGTGTCAAGTGCTAAGATGGCACAATAAGAAGGTCCCAGACTCCTCTTTAGCACAACTCTACTAAAATACATTTTTTTTTTTTGCTCTTGTGTCCATTTTGGGGAGGTTTTCCCCAATTTCCTCTCCTGGTGATGTTCTCTTCTTAATAGAGACACAAACAGCAATACAGATGTTCTAAACTTTCCCAGGAGGATTGTTGTGACAGTTACACACCACACAGACATGCCCATTCTATTTGTACAGGGTGTTCCAGTAAACTGGTCAATATTAATACCATATATTACCTAAAAGCATAAGTATTCTACTAGATTGTAAGCTTTTTGGGGCAGGGTCCTCTCCTCCTTTGTCACTGTCTGTATCTGTCTATCATTTAGCAACCCTATTTAATGTACAGTGCTGTGTAATATGTTGGCGCTATATACATTCTGTTCATTATTTTAGGTATTATTCAGCAGCACCCATTCATTTACAAGGAATGGTACTTGATTGGCTTTGGTCAATCTTCATCAGCTTAATAGTTGAGCATGAATTAGCCAGGGAAAAGAATCGCTACTCTTATGATGTAACTCGTGTTTTTTTTTTACCCGCTATGTTGTCTATAAGTATGCTGTATTGTGAAAAGAGCACATTTTAAAGATGTCAGTTTCTAGATACTGTATATTTAGTTTTATATATTTGCATTAAATGTAGTGTTTACTAGTTGTGTGTTGTGGTTTAGCAGACTCTGTTAGCAAAATATAATCATTTTTATTTAGCTTATCGTGTTCACTCTATATTAATGCACAAGGAAATCCACAATCTGTATATTATAAAATGTGATAGATTTTTATCATTTCTCAGGGGAGCCCAACCTACGGCCCGCAGGGCCGGATTGTCATCTGCTTGTTGTCTTGTGGGGGATAGGGAACATCGCCTATGTGTTGCTATGGAGATCGTGCTGCCAGCAGAGGGAGCTGCTTGTACTGTGAGATAATCCCAGAAGCAGCATGAGAGTTGTGTGCATGCTTCTGTCACTGACCCTGATTTATTAAAGTTCTCTAAGGCTGGAGAGAATACACTTTCATCAGTGAAGCTAAGTGATCCAGCAAACCTGGAATGGATCTGGTCCAGGATTCAAAACATTTGCTAGCAAATAGCAAATGATTTTTAAAAATCCATTCCATGTTTTCTGAATCACCCAGTTCACTTCTGAAAGTGTATTCTCCCCAGCCTTGGAGAGCTTTCTTAAATCAGGGCCATTATCCTCATATCTCCTTCACTGATTATCACAGAGATGTGACATTTTCAGGGTACACAGGGGACCCTCAGAGCTACTACTAAACCACATTTAGGCCCCATAAACATAACAAGTTGCCAGATATTTTGCCAGATATTTTTACATTAAGGAGGACTATTTCAAGACTAGGGTCCCCAAATTGAGTTTGCTTGTTGGGGGGTCCAATCTCATGGCAATGAACATTAAGGTACTGCCAGATGTCTGTGCGCTGTGGTGTCACCTAAAGTTCACAAAACTTCAAGTCTGCATTCAGACTGGCGGTACGGTTACACCTTAATCGTGCCATGGAACCCTGCCTAAGAGGAAACACTCAGTACCGTTCACTAATGGCTGGAGTCGAATCTGCAGAAACTGCGGTGCGAGGGACTGAGAGGCTGGCGAGCTGCCTGTTACTCATAGCTCAATGTGTAACAGACCCTCAATGTCTCTGGAACAGAGGGATGTTAGCAACTGGTCCTGAAGATGTAGTAGTAAGAACATGTACCCCTTGGCTATCTGTCATGAATTGCATTTCTCTGGAAGTATCCATTGCAGGGATTCTTGATTTGTCCTCTCTTTTATTTGGTGCATGAATGTTACGGTAACTAGAATAATTTCAATTTAATTTCACTTTAAATTTAAACTATTCTAGTTTTAAACATACATCTTTAATGTTTGTTTTCATTGTGGCCCGCAAGTTTTATCCCAATGTCAATAGCGGCCCCCAGATGAAAAAAGGTTGGATACCACTGCTCTATACTATCATACAAAGTTTTTTTCAGTTTAGAATGAGTACCTAAAATTATCTTTCTTTTACTGAAAAAACCCAGAAGTGTTTAGCTGTGAGCCTTATTGGTTACCGGACATCAGACTTCTTAACATGAAGACTTGGATGCTGTTTCCACTGTTTCCCTCATCTTTATGGGTTTCAGGAAGAGGAAACATGCTCTATGAAGAGCATCTAGCACTATCGCAGTACTGTCTTCTCTACCCCCTTGTGATAGTAATAAGGTAAAGACTGTTAATTAAAAACACAAAAGTAAAGTCACTTTCACATTTTTGAATGCGTTAATGTAAGTATTGTATTCCATTACATTAGGTTACCCGATCATTTTAAATGTGCATTCAACACACAAAACACTTTTTTATTCAGGGTATTGGAGTACACTGTTAAGGCAATCTCCTACTGATCTCCAATTAGCTGTCCCCCTCTCTGATGGCTTCTGTTTCCAGCGACGCTGGGAGAGCACATAACACACGCAACTCAAGCATGTAGTTAGATCACTCCCAAAACTTTATTGTTTGCACACAGCTTATATACCAGTTCAAAGGCATGATCAGTGCATGATCGCATGACTACAGACAACTAGCAGACATGACAAATGTCCCTGTGGTTCCCTTAGAGCAGGATATTCTGGTCAGGAGAACAGATAAATGGCCGAAGGGAGGAAGGGGAGAGTTTCAAGGCAAAAAGGGGGGAAGCGGACGTTAGTTTACTGATGAGAAAAGTACAACTACCGATGATAAGGCATCCCCATCAAATAAGCCACCCCCTGATTTTTGCTCAAACAATTAAAATAAAGCACCCCCCCGCAAATAAGACATCCTCTGATACCTGATACTGTGTGGCCTCTGTGTGACTCCTCGATGCTGGCTGCAGTGCAGAGTGAAACTGAAAGTAACTTCAAAGGACAAGCAAGCTGCTGATCCCTGCCCTAACAGA